>NC_048919.1:2704120-2704410 GCF_011077185.1 Oxyura jamaicensis
CCACCTCATTTTGAGGTCCCCCAAAAATCCCTGTTGGTGGAGGGGTGTGGATTGTCCCCAAACCAGTTTCACGCAGGGGAGGGATGAGTGATGCTTTGGGGAAGGTTTCTGGGGGGGACCCCCAAATTCCACGGCACAGCCCCCACCCCCCCTGCCCCCCCAAGCCCTACCTGCGGGTGCCGGGTGCTGCCAGGCCCAGCGGTGACAGCGGCTGAGCGAGGGACAAGGCCAGCACCGCGTTGGCAAGGCAACGGAGCGATGGCAAGGCGAGGGGGGGCTGCCCCCCCCCT
>NC_048919.1:2704510-2707686 GCF_011077185.1 Oxyura jamaicensis
ACCCCCGAACCCTGGTACCCCCCCCCCCCCCCCGCCCCCACCCCGCCCGGCCCAGGCCCCCCCCAGCTTTATGACCGTCGTTTTTTTTAATTCAGGCAGCACTAACGAGGGACTTGAGGTAATTAACTCCCGCTCATCGCTTGCGCCCACATCAGCAGCATCAGGGGGACGTTTTGGGGGCTGTGTGGGGCCCTCGGCAGGGCTTTGGGTGATGGCGGGGGGGGGACGTGGCCCTGAGGCCCCCCCCCCCGCTCCCCCGGGAGCCCCTCGGGCACAAGTGGCCGCATCCTGCGGTCCCCTTGGGACAGCCCCGGGAGAGAAAAGTCCTGGGAGGGGAGAGGCAGTGGGATGGAGGGGCCTTGGGGGGGGGTGCATCCCAAACCCCCCCCCCAGCCCCAATTTTGGGGGGGGGGGGGGGGTGCGTGTGTCACACGGTGCCACTAGGTGTCACCAGGAGCCCGCGGTGCGCAGCGCCCTGGCACCTGGAGCCGCTGCTGGGAGCTGGAGCACCCCTGGGAGCTGGAGCACCCCTGGGACACGAAGCACCACAGGACGTGGAACACCCGTAGGAGCCAGAGCACCCCGGGACCTGCAGTAGCTGGGGGGACCCGGGGCACCCCTGGGACATGGAGCACCCTGCGCCCTGAAGCATCCCACGTCCTGGAGCAGCCATAGTGTAGCTCAGGGACGGGGCTGTCCCACACAAGCCCCTTCCCTCAGAAAGGAGCTGGGGGCTCCAGCAAGTCTGCTCCTACCCACCCAGCCTGCAAAGACCCCCCGGAGCCCCCAGCTCCACACCAGCATCCCCCTCGCACTGGGCGCTCATCGAAATCCCTGTCCCTGGTGGGAACCCAGCACCCTGAGAGCCAAGTCTGGTCCCTGCACTAAGGCAGAGCCCCAGGTGCAGCAGCCCCAAACCCTCATCCCTGCAGAAATGCAGCCGGGGAGCTGCTGCTACTTGCGACTGGGCACTGTCACAGCCAAATTCCTGCCGATGGAATTGACCGGGTGAGCTGGAAGGGCCCTACAAACACCACTAGGTCCTACTGATGCAGACTTAGGGGCAAACCAACAGCCAGTCCGTTGTTACGGGCGTTATCTTGAACACTACCTGGCACAGGACACCAGCTACCTTGCTAGGAAGCCTGTACCTCCCTCACTGCCCTTGCGGTGTAGATGTTTTTTCCTAAAGTCTGGGCTGACCCTCCCTGGTGCAGCGCCATGGTCCTGTTATCGGTGACGAGGGGGCAGAGATTGGTGACAAGGGGGCAGAGACCAGTGATGGGGCAGAGACCAGTGACAAGAGGGCAGAGACCAGTGACAAAGGGGCAGAGATGGGTGACAAGGGGGCAGAGACTGACATCTGTCCCTCATTTCCCTCCCCAGGGAGCAGCGAGGGCTCCTTGCAGCCCCCTTGTCCCCAGGCCAGACAGCCCAAGCATCCTCAGCCCCCTCCTTGCAGGACGTGCCCTCGCACCAGCGTTGTTGCCCTCCTCCGGACCCTCTCAAGGCCCTTCGCACCCTTTTTGTCTTGTGGAAGGCTGAGCTGGAGGCGATATTCAAGGTGAGGCCACACCAGCACTAAACATAGCAGGAGAATCCCCGCTTCTGACCGGCCGGGGCTTCCTGCACCCCAACACGGCGTCTGTCCCCTTGGGTGCCAGGGCACCCAGGTCTCCCTTGGGCCCCACCACCCGACCAGCTCCTCACCCACCTGTCTCACAGTGGGGCCACGTGTCCAGGAGGATGCTGCGAGGGATGGCACCAAAACCTTACCAAAATCCAGCCCCGTTGCACCCGCCGCCTGCCCTCCATCCACCACGGGGGTGACTTTGTCATGGACAGAGACAAAATCGCTAAGGCAGGATTTTCCCCTCCCTATGTCTGCCAAGAGTTTTGTTCTCTAAACGCCTCCTGCTATCCCCCAGGACAATTTTCTGCACTTTTCCAGGGACTGGGGCAGGGTAACGGGTCTGCAGCTCCCCAGGTCTTGCCTCGTGCCCGTTTTGTGGCCGGGCATAGCCCTGGCTCACCTCCAGCTGGCAGGATCCTCCCCGAACTCCCAAGACCTTTGGTAAATAGTTTGGTAAATGGTTTACCAGATCTAATCTAAGCCATAAAACCCGCCATAAACTGTAAACCTTTAGCCACTGGGCTGCACACCATGGCAGGGGTCAGCCGGGTTTGGGGGCAGAGCGGAGGGAAGGCTTCCCCCCCTTTCTGGGGGCTGAGACCCCCCCCAGAAAACCCTCCAAGGGGATGAGCCTGGGGTCTTCCTTTAGGATATTTGCAAACGTTTGCCAACGGGCCCCTGAACCTGCTGGGCACAAGGCGAAGCGGTGGTGGCCGATGTGGGGACACCCCAGACCCTGCCACCAGGGCAGGCATGCTCCTCTCCCCGGGGCTTGCCAGCGATTTGTAACCAGCTCTTTAATTAGCGGCGTTGCCGGGGACATAATGGGTTTATTAAATCTGCCTGCGGCCAGCGGTAATGAAATCCTCCCCGTGATGTTGGGAGCAGAGCCGGTGCTGGCCGTGCCCGTTCCCAGCTGTCCCCTCTGCGTAGCCCCCCCCCTCCCCCCCCCCCACCCCCTGGCTCTCCTGGGGCTGCTCCGGGTTTCTTCTGGGGGTCCCGGCACCTCCCGGGGCTGCTGAGCACCCACAGACCGACAGGAGCCCCCTAAATCGGCAACTCTTCATAAAACCAGCACTTTGTTCCCTTCTCCAGCTGCTGGCCCCCTCCCCTGCCTCTGCCTGAGCTTATCAAATTACCATTCAGCCCATCTAACCCAACACTTTTCTATTTTTTTCCTTTCTCCCCCTAAATGAAGTTTTCATTGCTAAGAAATGCTAATTTCCAGGATGCCTCCCCAGAGGAGTGTTTCAAGAGCCCAGCTGGCAAAGTCGGACTCATTGCGTGTGGGGGCGATGCTCCTGGACCCACCCTGGGCTCCCTGGGGGAACTGAGCTGTCCACCACCCCGACCGCTGCTGCTCCCCAGCAAAACCCCAAACCCGGGTTAAAATTAACATTTTTTTGCCACATGCAAGGAAAGAAAAAGCTCTGCTTGAAGGCTCTGCGGCTGCCAGGGGGGCTGTTGGGTGCAGCTCAGGGCCCCCAGGGATGATCACTTTGCACACCCCTGGCTGATTCCCCCAGCAGGGATTTTTGGGGGG
>NC_048919.1:2727686-2845527 GCF_011077185.1 Oxyura jamaicensis
CCCCCCCGGGGAAGGGGGGGCGGAGGGGTGGGCGACAGCCAGGCACTGTCCCCGCTGGTATTTATAGACAGGGCGACACAAGGGGACGAGCGGTGCCCGCGGAGGGGGACACCGGGGACCCCGCGCCCCTCGGTCTGGGAGGGGGTCCCGGGGGTGGCAGGGAGGGGGCCCGGCCGGCAGCCGGGTGTCCGGCGGCACAGACGGGCTCGCTGCTTGTTTGCCTTCAACTCCGCGCTGCTCCGAGGCAGCCGTCCCTGGTGAAATGTTGCCATTTGCTGTTGCTCGGAGTAATCCCTTTATATGATTTTTTTGGGCTGCTTTTCGTGTCAAATATAGCAAAGAGTTCGGGCACCTCGGGGAGCTCGGGGGTTTGCACACCGTCGGTCGGGGGCCAGGGGGGGAGGCAGCGAGGGGCTGCGCTCACCCTGTCCAGGCACCTCGATGGGGCTGCTTTGTCCCTATGGGGCTGGGGACAAGGGGAGGGGAGCGGGGTCTCTTTTGTATTTGGGTTTCTGCCGTGGGGTGCTGGGGCCGTGCACCCCCCAGCGCCCCATCTCCCTGTGCTTTGTCCCCGGTGTCCGAGTTTTCGGGCTGGGCGACCGTCCCTGCGGGATCTGCTGTGGCAGTGAGTGACGTGACCCCGGGGACGGGAAGCGAGAAAAACTGTCCCTGGTTCCTATCAGCCCCCGCTGGGACGCGGCGGCTGGGGGGCAGCAGGGGCAGGCGGCGAGGCGTGCCAGCGGGGAGGCAGCCAGGCCCCCTCGGCCCCACGGGCTCCCTGCCTGCGCGCTGCCAGCCGGGCCAGGCACACACCAAAATATTCCCCCCGCACTCCCCCAGGGCAGTTCCACATGTAACAGGTGTTGGGAGAGACCGAAACGGGCCCCCCCCCCCCCCCCCCCCGGGTCACTTCGCCCTCCTTTGTTTGTGGGTGCCGTCACCCTGCCCTGCAGCCCCTGTGGGTGCCGCAGCACCCGGAGCTCGAGAGCCCAGGGCACCCTCCCAGCCGAGCACAAGGGCAAGGGCAAACCTGCAGGTGAGGGCAGGGCAGAAAGCAAATCCGAGGCAAAAACACCCGCAAGGAGAGCTGGCTCCCAGCTCGTCCCCATGCCGGCCTTGGGCATATCCCTGTGCTCGGTGCGGCGCGCTGCCAGCGCCATCAATTCTGTCCTGCGCCAGCACAGCCCCGATCCGGCCCACGGGACTGGCACTGCATGGGGAGATGTTTATCGCTGGTGGTGCGCAGGGTTTGGGGGGATCCCTTCCCTGTGCTGCCAGAGTGATTGGGACAGAGCGGGATGGGGCAGGGGAGGCAACTTGGGAACGCTTGGACGTGGGTTTTGTGCTCTTTGAGGTGAAAACCCCACGCCAGCATGTGTGTCTGTCCTACGGGGGAAAGGAGCCGAGGGTGGGAGCCCCCCACGAGGGGCCACCAAGGGCTGACGCAGGAGACCACGGAGCCGGCATCCCCGCTCCCCCAGGGACTCTGGAGGTGACATTAAGGGGAGCCCCGATGTGCCGGGGGGAGCCCCCACCCCGCCAGGTCCCGGTGCCGCAGCCGTGCCGAGGTTTCTCCGCGTTGGAGTGAAGCCGGCGCTCGGCTTGGGAGAGCAGCGGGGCTCTGGAGCGCGCACACGCTGCAGATGCCATTCCTGGGTAATCCAGGAGATTAATTGGGGTCTGGGCCGGGAGGCAGCCTCCAAAGGGACCCCCTGCTCTGACCTGCCTCCGGCTCCAGCCTGGGAGGATGCCAGAGGCTGGGGGAGTGATGCAGGGGGGATGCAGCCTTTTCCATCAGTGCACATAGACCCCGCTGCCACAGCCCAGCAAAGCCCCTCCTGGTGCCCAGCACCCCCCAGTCTTGAAGAAAAGCGGAAAAAATAAAAATAAAAATAAAAATAAAAAAAATCAAAGCTTGAGGCTGGATCTCCCCCAGGAAAAGGGGTGAAGGGGCTCCATCCAGGCTGGACACCCCAGGCTCGGCAGCAGTGCCAGTCACCACGGCCTGACACCAGCTTGGCCCCAGCCCAGCGATGCGGACGTGCCGCTCCCTGCCTCAGTTTCCCCCTTCCTCCACCCGAGCCCCGGCCTTCTCGAGCACGTGGGCCACGGAGCGCAGCGGGGTCTGTGTTTCAGCTCCAGCCCGAAGGCACAATTATCCCATAAAACATTCGGAGGATCATTAGTGCGGCAGGTTTCAGCCTGGCTTCCCGCAGAAGCCGAGCTCACGCCTCCTCTTACCTCTTGCCTGACTTGAGTCAAATCTGAGCAAGGGTGGGAAGTGTCTGAGATATCTCGGGTCCCCGATGAGCTCCTGGGCTGAGATAGGCTCTGCAGCTCTTCCCCATGCGTGCTGGGGACAGATTTCCCACGTTTTAGACAGCAGCGAGTCCTCAGGCACAAGCAGGGAGAGGTGGCTCAGGGCTGTGCGGTGACATTTTAGCAGGGACCCTTCTTAGGGGGTCCCCACGGCCACCGATTTGCGGGAAATTAGGGGGATTTTCTCTCTCTGAAGAGCAGGGCAGCACCCAGAGTGGTGTGGGCTGGTGCCAGCGATCGTCCTAAGCACTTCTCACTGGTGGCACTGGGGTGCCCGTCCCTGCACAAGCCCCAGGGTGCCCAACAGAGGGTGGCACCAAAAAGCCCCAGCACCCCCCCATCCAGCCGGCCCCCCCGCCTGTCCCCACATCCCCCTAAGCCCCGTGCTCTGCTGCGTCCCTGCAGACCGCAAGTTCCTCATCGCCAACGCCCAGATGGAGAACTGCGCCATCATCTACTGCAACGACGGCTTCTGCGAGATGTTCGGCTACTCGCGCGTGGAGGTGATGCAGCGGCCCTGCACCTGCGACTTCCTCACCGGCCCCGACACCACCAAGAGCTCCATCGCGCAGCTCACGCAGGCGCTGCTCGGCTCCGAGGAGTGCAAGCTCGAGATCCTCTACTACCGCAAAGACAGTAAGAGATGCTTTCGGCACGCGTGGGGTGAACCGGTGTCCTTAGGTGGGGACCTTGGTCGTGGTGGTGTCACCCGTCTGGGCCTGAGATGAACCACAGCATGGGGTGGGGTGGGGGGGATCCTAAAGCTCATCCCATTCCACCCCCTGCCATGGGCAGGGACCCTTCCCACCAGCCCCAAAGCCCCATCCAGCCTGGCCTTGAGCACATCCAGGGATGGGGCACCCCCAGCTTCTCTTCTTCTTTCAGCTCCTTGAAGCTGGAGCTGGGTGGCAAAGAGGGAGTCTGATGGCACCGGGGCTTTGGGATTGCACCCAGGAGCAGGGCATTGCCACAGGATATGGGAGCAGGGTGACCCCATGGCGGGTCCTGGCTGGATGGACCCAGCTCGGCCATAATTTGGGCTCTGGTGGTGGTGGCACCTCAAGCCACAGAAAGGAGCTGCTGGATTATTTGGGAATGGGGTTTGCAAGCCCTCAGTGACAGCTCAGAGCCATGGGACCACTCGCAGCATCCCTGTGGCATGAATGAGGATCCCACGGGGTGCCCACGGAGGAGATGGGGTTGGACTGCGGCCGCGTGTCGGGGTGAGCCTGCCACCCGTCTCACCCCAAAGCCGGCTGCGGGCGCTGGTACGGCGTCGGGGCCGCCCCTCCAGCCAGCAGGATGTGGCTGCGGGCGCACAGATGGAATTACACTAAGATGAAAATGAAGCTTTGATGGAAAATACTAGTGATTAGTTCTAATACTGCAGGAAGTTAAATAAATATTTAGTGCTCGATGCTGCCAAGCAGCGTTGGCCGGGACTGGCAGAAGTGGGGGGAATTCAGGAGATCAGGCGCTCGCTAGAGGTAGAAAACATTAAGTATTTCCTTTTTTTTTTTCAACCTGCGGCGCCTTCCCATCACTTTAGATTATATTGCTGGGGGCTGGGCTTGAGAAAGGGGCTGCACCTCGCCGTTGTCAGATCCGAGCGTGCTGGGATGGAGGAGAAACAACCGGGAAGGGAACATGGAGGCAGGGGCCTTGGCTCCGGGCCCGTACCCTATCTCCTGGGCAGGGACCCGGGTGTCCTGGCCTCCCTCCCAGCCCCTATCTCCTGGGCTGGCATCCAGGTGGGGCTGTGCGTCCCCCCCCCCCCGGAGCTGCCGCGGGTTGAAGGGGTCTGGCCGGAGCCCAGCGTGGCTGGGAAGGCACGAGGAGGAGCGGGCACACGCCGTCCCCCTGCTCCCTGCAGCGTGTGGCCGTGGCAAGGACAGGGCGTGCGGCTCCGCGTCCCCTCCCCAGGACGGGGATGGTGGCACAGGATGAGCAGGGAGAGAAAGCAGCCCCCAGAACCCAGCGCTGAAAAACTGGGGACAGTCCTGGCCCCCGCGGTCACGGCGAGCTGGAGGTGGCGGCTTCCCAAAGGCTGGTTGGGATCTTGGTCCCCGGGGACCTCCCGGTCCCCGCTGGCAGCAGGATCCAGCCCCGTCCTTCCCTGCTTGAAGAGCTCCCGACAGCTTGTGGGATGCTCGCCACTCTCCGCAGAGCCCTGCTCTTCCTCCAGGCCACGGAAACGCTCCGAGCTGCTTTCTTCTCTTTTTTATTAAAAAAAAAAAAAAAGGGAAAAAAAAAAAAAAAAAAACCACCACGCACACACACAACAAAGCCCAGAAGAAAGCCCTTCGTGGCTATTTTTAAACCCCAGCCCCACCAGCAATACGCTCTCCAATTGTCTCCCCCCAGCACTCAGCCTGCGATCGCTCAGCCCATTATAAATGGGCCTTATCGGCGAAGAAAAGGCCCTCGCATTACGGGGAGCTGCTGCTTAATTAGACCGCGGAGGCTCCGAACCCGCCCGTCCTCCTTTTCATCGCGGCGGCTCCAATCTCCAGGCTCGACCTGCTGTTTATTACTGCGGTACTCCCGGCTCTGCAGCTCGCCTGGTTCTTTCCTGGCTTTTGTGGTTTGCCAGAGCTGATGTTCTCCCCCCAAAACCTGCCTGCCCGAGCCCCCCAGCAGGGTCAGGGAGGGGATGAACGGAGGGGATGGGGGGGGAACGGGGTGCCCAGGGCACCCGTGGGTGTCAGGGCGGGTGGCCGTGCCCATGTCCAGGCAGGTTCCCATGGGGGTTGTTGCTCTGGGGCCAGCACGTCCCTGGGGATATCACACCCATGCTGTCATTAGCATGCCGCTGATTATAAAAGGAGATGAAATGGAACCAACAAGCACCAGGGGTGGGGGGAGAAGGCAGGAGCGGGCCGTTGTCCCTCCCCCCCACAGCAGCCCCAAATCCCCCTCGGGAAGAGGGCAGAGCCCGGCCGTGGTGCAGGTGGGCTCCAATCCTCCGGCCAAAGCCAGCGGCTCAGCCTGAAGTTCATTTCCTCACAAGACGCTGCCCAGCCGGACCTGCCCGGGGCCGGGATCAACCCCACATCAATGAGGGGCTGGGGGTCCCCCATAGGTGGCCGGTGAGAGCCTCCAAGGCCCCTCCAAGCGGGGCCGGTGGCCGCAGGTGCTGGGCATGGTGGCGCTGGCACAGGCGGCGCGGCGGCAGCTGGCACCGAGCGCTTGGCTCTTAATCTGCGTGGATGCGATGGTTATGGATCTGAAAGGGGAGACGTGGGGACGAGACAGCTGCAGGGACAGCCACCTGCTGGCAGCCCCTCCATCCCCCTCCCTGTCCCCCCCTGGGGACAGTGTCCAGAGCCTGGGGTTTGTCCCCTCGAGCAGAGACCATTCGTGCCAGTGCCCCGTGGGTTAGGGGCAGGGGTGAGCCCGGCAGATGCCTCGCGCCGTGCTGTGGCTGGCATTTCCCCAGGGGCTCAGGAGGTCACAGAGCTATCAGGGACCTGGTGTCACCACGGATGTCCCCCGCAGCTCCCCGTGGGGCTGGTGGCTGGGCAGGCAGGGGCTGTGGGGTGTCCCCTCCTTCCCCATTTGGGGCACGTTTGCAGCACAGCCATGGGCTTCTCTCCATCAGCTGCTGCCAGAAGCCCACGCGAAGGCAGGCGGGGACAGATCCGGCCACATTTACTCCGCTCAGCCATACAGATGGCAACGTGCAGCGCGCTGCCCCGTGGTGCAGAGCAGGCAGGACCCAGGGGACCTCCCGGGTGGCGGGGGACAGCAGGGAGGCACGGCGGGCTGACGAAGCCCAGCCCCAGCTCGATCCGTTCACTTTTACAAAAACTTGCGGTTTTTGTGCCAAGCCAGGGCAGCTCATCCCGTGTTTCTTTAAGGGTCAGGCTTGGCAGAGCTGAGCCCTGACCTCGGGAAGGGGACAGACACCGCAGCCCGACTCCAGATGGGGACTTATAAACATTCCTGGCTCGCAATGACAAACACTCCGCTCCCGGGGGTCTGGCGCTGCGGGGCCGTGTCCATCCTCCTTGGCACGGCCGTGCTGTGCCTCCGGCTCTGCCCTGGGGATGGCACGGTCAGGGTACGGGGCTGGAAGGGACACATCTCCACCCTCAGCAGCTCCTTGGGTGCTGTGTACCTGGACCAGACATCCCAGGAACAGAGAGACAGGCCCAGAGCATCCCCAGCACCCCGGGGGTGCTTTCTGTGGAGGGTTTTCCCGAAATCCCTGCCCTGGCACTGATTCTCACCCTAATCCCCCCACCCTCACTAGCTGCTGTGTCCCCGGTGGGAGGTGGCACCGTGTGGCACCAGGACGGAGCCCTCAGAGTGCCTGGACAGCCCCAGGAGATGTCAGCACTGCAGCTTTGGCAGCACAGCCCCGTGCTAAGCTGGACTAATTCCTGTGGCCAGCGGGGATTTAGCGAGGGAAGGGCCACCGGAGCATCCTGCCACCCGCACCCCAAAACGCCCTGCCAGGCTGGGTGGCATCCTCACAGCCAGCTCGTGCTGGTGGCTCCCCGGTGTCCTCAGCTGCTCCATGCTCCTACTCCTTCCCCTCCTGTTGTCCCCAGCCCATGAGCAGAAATCTCCAGTGCGGGGCCACATCTGTCCCACCTCCCTTAATGAGGTCGTTTGGGTTGTAGGGGCTTGCCCCAAGCAGTATTTTTGTCACAGCCAGTCTCAATAGATAGGAACAGGCATCCCCCAGAACCATCCTCGTGGTGCACATGGGGCCAGGGGGACGTGGTCCCTGGGCACTCCCCAGCACCCCCAGCCACCCCCCGGCAGACAGACCCTATGGGACACCCACTTCCCAAGGGTTCAGCCTCTCAGCATTTTCCATCCTGTCTCAAAGACTTGATTTAGGGTCTCGGAGCAATCTGCACAGCTCTTTGAAGTTTCCACCGGGGCCCTAGCTCTGATTTCTCCCTGGATGGGAGCAAGGCTCAGCCCTCTGCGCGTCTCGGGGGTGCGGGACGGCTCCGTCCCCTCCGTGCCCTTCCCACCCTTTTTCCTCTGCTCCGTTATATAATGCCACCATAGATTTAGCCACTCTGCCATGAGACCCTGCAGATTAAATCTGCCGGCCGGGGGAGGGAAGGACTCGGTAAGAGCTCCCAGGGCAGATTAATAGCTTGCTTTTTTAATATTCATAACAATACAGTTTTGTGTCCGGCTCTCGGAAACCCCCGTGTCCCGTTGATTAGTTTAATGCCGATGATACGGGCAAACGCAGTCACCGCTCGTGGCTGCAGAGGATAAGAGGGCCGGGGAGGGAGGGGCCCCACGATGACATTTTTAATGTTATTAAGTGCTCGCTTTCATCAAGGTCAGCAGACGAGATGGGTCAGAAAGCACAAAGCCTCTGACCTCTCGGTTTCAGGGAGATGCTGGGTGATGGGAGGATCGAACCCAGCCCCGAGGTCTGGGGGAACGAGTTGTTTTCCAGCCCGTGCAGACCCATCAAGTCTTGGAGGATGAGTGTGGGACTCTCCAAAGCAGCAGCCTCATTGCTGGCAGCCAGGTCGGTGCAGGGACACCCCCCGGTGCTGGGACACCCCCTGTTTTCCAGGAGAGCCCTCGCTGATGCCCCAGGGACCTCTTGGCTGCCAGGCAGGAGGGAAGATGCCAAAAACCTGTACTAGGGGAGGGAAGAGAAATTCCAGTGGAGTCCCCAGGGCCACCACTCCCTGCCCCAGCCCACCGGGAGCCACTCGGTCCCGTTCCCGTGCCGTGTCCCCCCTGCCATCCCTTTTTGTGGGCAGCTCCACGGGCGGGGGCGAAGCGCAGAGAGGTTGCAAATGCCCCCAGGACTCCTCCAGGAGATCATTTGGCGGCTAGATAAAATTAGACGGATGGAGACAGATTAGCTGAACAGCTGAAGGGAAGAGACGGGCAGATGGATGGGGACAGGCGATCAAGGAACAAGGACGGCAGCACAGGGCTGGGGGCTCAGCCCACCCGCACCGGGCACCGCAGCAGCCCCAGGGTGCCCAGGTACCCCACACCCCGCTGCCCAACACCCCAAATCTTTGAGGATTTGGCTACATCTCAAGGGAAGGTGCTGAGCCATCCTCTCCATCCCCGATGCCCCGTCCTCCCATCTAATGCATGGGTCCAAGCCAGGCACCGAGCTCCCAGCACGCAGGATGGATCCTGCCCCAGCCGGGGCAGTTCCCTGGGGACCAGTGGGGGGTATCGCAGCAGCGCCCGGATTTGCGGGATCACACCAGGCGCCAGCTGCCTCCCAGCCCCAACCCGAGCCCCAGCTGCTCCTCACGTCCCCAATTTTCAGCTGTCTGACATCGGCCTGGGGTTAACCCTTTGGGTGCACGCAGGCCCTGCCAGGATCTGGCCCCTACAAGGTGTGCAGCAGCTCAGAGGCTCCCAGCACCACGGAGGAGCTTAGAAAGGAAAAAAATGAAGCAGTGAAAGGGAAGCGTGCAGCAGGGCAGAGCACGTGAGCCAGGACCAGGCCATCTGGATCGGGATGCCCTTGCATGGGAAAGCACAGAGCTGACGGCTGCCACGCTAACCTGCCAGTTTTCCGGCCCTTTGGAAATTGGGGATGCTTCAAAATCACCTGCAGGGAAATAATAATAGTAATAGTAATGGTAATAATAATAATTAATAACAATAATAATAATAAATTTTATAGCACAGAGAAGGAGAAAGCATCCCGCAGCCAACCCTACCACTCACACACGTGTGCCAGCAGAGCTGCAGCATCCCAGGGCTGGCACCGCATCCTCCGTGCCCCTGCCACCACCTGAGGACACATGCTCACCTCTCAGACCCCTGAAATACCTACAAAAGGTGGAAGAAAGGGTTCATTTCTCTCCATCCCCAGTACCACGGCACACGGGTCAGCGCGGCGTGCCCGTGCGTCCCTTCCAAATGACTTTATCTGCTGAAAATCCCCCCCCACCGCCTCCTCCCCACCTCCTGCTTTTAAGTGGATTTCCCCTCCGCGTGGTGAACAACAATGAAATCAAGAAAGGAAAGGAATAATCCCGGCTGCCGGGCCCTTTAAACGGATTTCACCCTATCCATTTCTTTCCCCTTCTTGTGCATGTGTGTGTGCGCGCGCCACTGACGTCAGGGCAGATTTGGAAGTTGCCCGATGCCGGCCATCTGCTCCTGATTACGGGAGGCCCTGAGCTCTTTAAAATTACACGCAGAAAGGCCGACGGGCCCCGAGCGTGGCCGCGCATCCCCGCGCTGCCGGCCCTGCTAATCCCCCGCGCGCAGGGCGCCGGCCCCGTTAATCACCGTGTCCAGGGACTGAAGGTTTGGGTGGTTTTGCAGGGGCTGCCACTCATTGAAATGGCCAAAATTGCCCCAGAGTGTTGAGGGGGTTATCCTAGAACCCAGCAGGTACCTTTGTAGCGGTACCCCGCTGCCCTGCCTCTTTTAGGGGACTTGGGGGGGGGTTCGGGGGGATTTCACCAGCAGGGATGCGGTCGGTGCCAAAGCAACAGGAGGCAGCTCGAGGAAGGGCTCCACATTGATTGCACCCTTGGGAACGGCTTTTTTAGGATTATCGTGGGAGCGAAGGGAAGTGGAAAGCCCTCTGCGTCCTCCCGTTGGGGAAAGGGCTGCAGGGAATTTGGGGATGCCCTGCTGCTGGCTGGCACCTGCCCGCAGCTCAAGCAGGACCATGGGGTTGTCGTGCATCCAGCGGGTAAATCTGCACGGTCCCATGCCCCGTGACCACACTGGGGGTCCTCCCCACAGCCCCCCTGTCCCCAGGTCACTGTGCCCATCCCTATGCCCCCCCCCGTGCCTCAGTTTCCCCAGAGCTCTGCCCTCTCCCACAGCCTGCACCCAGGATGGGAGAAGGCCGAAACAAGTTCCCCCCAAACTGGTTGGCGATTGCAGGGCAATTAGTGGTGGCTTGATTACAAGCAGCACGCTTAATGAGGTTGAACTGCTACCTGGAAACTTTCGGAGTTCTTAATTACCCACGCCGTAATTGCTAGTCTAAAGTACATTAATATAAATGACTGTCTGGGACGAAAAAATAATATAAAAAATAAAGGCAAGATGCGGTCTGCGGGAGCTGGGATGTGGCAGGGCGACGGAGCTTTCCAGGGCCTTCCAAATTCCCCTCGGGAATTGCATCCCTTAAAAAATACGATTCTGCCAAGGTCATTTTATGGCACGGGGGGGGGAGGCATAAAACATGTTCCCCCCTGACCTCTCCTCTCTCCGCGCAGCCTCGTGTTTCCGGTGCCTGGTAGACGTGGTGCCGGTGAAGAACGAGGACGGCGTGGTCATCATGTTCATCCTCAACTTCGAGGACCTGGCGCAGCTCATCGCCAAGAGCGCCAGCCGGAGCCTGCACCAGCGGCTGTCGCAGAGCTGGCGCGCAGGTGGGTGGCACTGGGGACACCGGGGACACCGGGGGGGAGGCAGGGCTGCATCCTCCGGGGGCTGCGTTTCTGCAAAGCCGCAGCTCCGCCGGGTCAGGGAATTGAGCCACTTGAAAAGAAAATGGGTGAAAAATGGGCTTTTTTGGCCCTCCACGTGCACGCCCCGGCATGCAGTGTGCCACGTGCCTCCCGATCCACCTGGGGACCTCGGGACAGGGTGGGGACGGACCCTGTGCACAGGAGGGTGCAGATGTAAGGAGAGGGCACCTCGCCACGAGCGGAGCCATCGAGCCCCTCTGCACACCCCCTGCTTTGCTGCCAGCCTTTCGAAATTTCACGCTGGGAGGGGTTTGTGGCAGCCCCTTGGGTCCCTGCTGCGGGCAGGCAGCACTGCGTTGGCCGGGAGAGAGGAAGCTGGCGTGGGACAGGAGCCACGTGTGGATGTTTTGGGACAGCTGGGGGATATTTGGTGTCACCAACAGCAGGGCTGTGCCACAGGGATGTCACCGCACGAGGGATGCATTGGGATGGCCCTGAACTTGCTCCAGCTGTGGGCTGTTACCCACAGTCTCTGGCTCATCCTGGGGTTTTTGCAGGGCTTTTGGGGGCAGTGGAAAATCCAATTGCAATTTTTTGGGGAGCTGGAGCAAAGGGAGAGCCGTGGCAAGGCCCTGCAGGGGGTGCAGGTACCAAAAGATACCGATGTTGGACCAGACCGTGGGAAGCAGAGGTGGAGGTTCCAAATACCCTCCTGCTATAGGGCCCCCTGTGTCAGCCACCTATATTTTAAAAAAGTGAAAAATCTTACATAGATCTTCCTATAAACTGCCTGGGGTGTGGAGCGCTACAGGGAGGCTTGCGTCAGGACATTTGGGGACCAGACTAAAGCTGGGGAGCAGCCCGGGTCTGTTCCCCCACGGCACGTGGGGTGGCACAGTAGGACTGGGACCACAGCCGGGGTTGGGGCTGCACCGGGGACTGACGGGGCCCCTTCACGCTGCCCTTTGTGTAGTGTCAGGTATTTTAAATGCATTCACGCTCGGTGCACGGACACAGCCCGGTGCCACGGAGGGGTTCGCGTGCGCGGCTGCAGGTCCCGGTGGGGATGCTGTGTGTGGTGTCGGGTTTTGTGCATCCTCAGGCCAGGCATACGCACAGGGGACTAGCAGAGCTATGCGGCGGGTGTGTGTGTGTCCTGCTACGTCTGTGAAGTGCTGAGGTTTATATTTCCTGGTGCATCGCGACAATAGCAGCTAGCCTCTGTGCATGAACTGCTGAGGACGTCCTAGATACCAGCACCGGTGTTGCCTTGCAGCCCTCCCAGCTCTCATATGTACGTCTCGACATATGACGTGTTCCCGACCTGTCGAACATACCCCGAGGTGTGGGTTCGGCTGCGGGAGGTGCCCAAACAGAACCAGCACCGAGCGATTCCCTGCGCACCCCACATTGCGCTGCGCACCCCAAGGCGCCGTGTCGGGAAAGGCGGGTGCCAGCCCGGACCAGCCTCTTGTGTGTGGGTTTTCTGACACTGAGCAGCTCGGCAGTGTGTTGGGGTTAAGTGAGGGGAGGCAAATTCTGCCAAAACCCACCAGGTCCACAATACGCTGCTTTCTCCCAGAGGACGATGCCTTTCTGGAGCTTGTGTTGCATCCCATGTCCCTGTGCCAAGAAGTATTGCCGCTCGTGGAGGGATGAGACACAGGGAAAGTCAGCCAGAGGCTCATCTGATGGTGATAGAGGCTGCTTTGTTTTTAAAGTAGGGTGAAGCCAAGCTGGTCCAAGCCTTGCCCAACTCCTGGCACTGCTGCCAGGTTTTGCCCGGAGAAGGTTTTGGTCCAGGTCACAAGTGTGGTCCTGAGGGTCATGGTCTGCTCTGTGGAGCAGCCGCAGAGGAGGACGAGTGATTTTGTGCTGGGAATCACAACCAAGGACATCGGGTCCTGCTGTGGCTGCTGTTGGTCCCTCTCTGCAACCAGCCCCTTCCCCTCTTCTCCCTCTTCTGCCGCTCCTTGCAGCCCCAGCTGCTCTCACCTTGGTCCTGGGCTCCAGTGAGGTGGTGCCCTTGTCCCCAGAGGCAACCCCAGCACTTTGGTCCAGCACTGGACAAAATGGCTGGAAGTACTTTTTCTAATTGTTAACTTATTGGATTTTTTTTTTCACACTGTGGTGTTTTTTGTTTGTTTGTTTGTTTTTTTGTTGTTGTTTTTTTTTTCCCTGAGTCCCACCAAGGAGATTTAGAGGCTCGATTTCCTCCAGGTCCAAATCCCCTAAGTGGCTTTAAGCAGCTTAGGGATGCTCTGCACCTTTCCTGTCTTGCATCCTCAGTGGCAGGGGTCTCCTGCAGCCCCGCCGTGCTTTCTGCTGGCTCGGGGTCTGCCCTGAGCGCACGGCGCTGCGGGAATATCGAGTGCCGCAGGAGGAAGGCCCACGCATGTCCCCCAAAACCACCCGAAATCCTTCGCAGCCCACTCCCCCGCCACCGCCCCGACCTGCCTCGCTGCAGCCATCCCGTGCAGCTAGGTTACATCTGTGTCTCTTGTGTTTTGTCTGTGTTTTTCTTTTTAACAAGGTCAAGGTAGGCGGTTGAAGTTTAGTCTCCCGTCCCTGCGGCGACTCAAAGTCCAGCGGAAATCTCTGCCCACCAGTGAGTTTGATGGAGTAGCCATTGACTATGGAAAGGTAACCGCAGCCTTTGTCTGATACGAGCCCGTGCCTCAGGCCAGGACCCAGCGCTCTTCCTCGCTCTCCCCACCCCGCTCCCCCTCGGCTGCTGTGGCTCGGGCCGTACCCGGTGCTGGGGGGCTCCAGCCCCGGCGGTGTTGCTTCGGTGGCATGGGACCGTGCTGCTCCGCAGGGCCAGCCGTGGCTCACGGGGGGAGCGGGAGATGTGCCGAGCTGGGAGGAAGGTCCGGCTCCGTAGGGCGAGTTGTTTGGGATGGCGGAGGTCAGGGGAGGCGTCTCCTTCGCGGAGATGCTGGTGGCAGCTGGAGAAGGTGTGGTGTGAGCAGGGAGCACAGCTGGCAGGGCTTGCAGGCAAAAACCTCGAAACGGCACATTTCCCCCCATTTTCCTGGATGTGACCAGCCCAGGCAGCTCTGGCATCTCAGTCCTCCTGCAAAGACCGTGATGGAGGGTGATGCTCACTGCCAATGTGATGAGACTGGGGAGGTACCGGAGGAACCTCTTTAGAGCTTGCTCTTCTCAGTGTCTTCTTGGCTGTCAGAAGTGCTCAAGGTACCTCTGGGCAAAGGCGTGTTGTTTTCTGAAACCCTCCAGCTCGAGGCACAGGGCTGTGGGCAGGAGGCTTTCGCTCTGCTGAGGCATCCCCAGGCACGAGGTTGTTGCTGCGCTGGGTGTATCCGGACAGCCTGGATACAGCTGCTTCCCAAAATCACAGCTTGGGGAAGGCGGGAGGTGCATGTCTTCTCAGAGGTTGTGCTTGTGGCGAGCTGAAGGCATCCGTAGTGCTGTCAGCTGCTCTGGGTACGTTGGTCCCACACCCACCAGTGCTGCTAAAGGCTCTGGGTGCCCCACGTTGAAGCTGCGTGGTGCACTGCAGCGTTTCGGGGGCACACACCTGGAGGATGCGCGCTGAGGACGTCCTGATGATCCACTGCTCTGGTGGAGCCTGGTCCAAGTGGGCAGAGCCTGGCAGGAGCAGGGACAGCCAGCCCCACTGGTCACCACGTCCTACGACCTGCAGAATAGTGAGAAGTGCCGCACCGTGCCTTGGGCACATGCTCAAAGCCCCAGTCCCAGCCATGGACATGACTGCATAGACCCAGAGGATTCTGCCCCAGAAGGTGGTGGCTTTGTGCTCCTCGCTGCAGAAGCCTTTAAAGGCTGGAAGCTCTTTAGGTCCCCAGGGAGCAACCTTTAGCAATGGCCAAGGGGTGCTGGAGGAGAGGCAGGACCTCATACGGCTGAATTTGCAAGCCCAGCAGCATCTCCGGTGCTTCCCGGTGCAGAGCACATCACTTCCCAGGGACAGCAGCACAGGACCCCAGGCACCCACCCACCGTGGTGGCCTGAGCTCCTGCAAGGGGCAAGAGAAAGGCAGGACCAGTGGTGGGACATGGGGACACCTCAGAAAAGAGCGCTGCAGGGCAGGTGCTCCAGGCAAACCCACCCTCAGGGTCTCCTCTTCTCTTGTTGCTCTGCCTGCTTCCAGCTATGCCTTGCAAACAGCCCCGCGGCCGTGTGAGCCGGCTCCTGGCACCGTCCCGGGGTCACCAGGGCTACCACGTCCCCAGGGGCTCGGTCACCCCCACCGCAAAGCACCCTCGGTTCTGGTCCAAGCTGGAGCTGAACGGGGGAACCGCAGCGCTTCCCGGCCCCCCGCCCCTCCTCTTACCTCCCCAGCTCCCTCCTTCCCCCCAGCACTCGAGGACTCCTTCTAATAAAACCCTTTCTCCTGGCTGTCTTAAAGCCTGGTGGTGACTCCCTGATTTTGAGGGACTTGAAGACATCGCCCAAGGAGAACTGTGTGCAGTCAGAGACCGAATCCCTCCTGGAAAAGGAGAGGAGGCCGAGCCTGGAGGCCGACCCCACCTTACAACACTCGTCCCTGAAACAAGAGCCTCCCTCGCTGGGCCCGCGAGGGCCGTACTCTGCGTGGGGTTTCATTCGGTCTCGCCCCGGGGGCAGCTTCCACAGCCTCCGCAGGGTCTCCTCCTTGGACAACTTTGAGGCTGCGAGGTCTGAGTTCCAGAGAAAATTCAGGGAAAGGAGGGCAAACTCAGGTAGGGGAAAAACCCCGGAGTTTTCGGTCCTACTGCGGGAGCGACGGCCCCAGGGGCCACCGGCACGTCTCGGGGGTGGGGGGGGGAGGTCTCTTACCTTGAACTGCTTTTTCCTCTGCAAAGCTGAGATAATGTGGGGTCTCCTCCCTCAAACCCGCTGGTCTCGGCGTGCTTCCCTGCGTAGGCAGGTCCTGCTCTGGGGTAGAGCATCGGTGGTGTCGCGCGTGGGCCGTAGACCGCGTGAGGTTGCGTTTGGCTGCCCCGGGTGAGAGGCGTCTCGATGCCGTCCCACCTGGCCAGGAGGGAGGGAAGGGGTTGGCAGGCAGTGCGATGGCCCCGTGAGCGATGTCCCCGCGTTGGAGGTGGAGGGGACAGAGGCCAGGCCACCTCTGTAGGGTGGGAGGAAACGCACCTCCACCCCGGTGTTCGTGTTCAGACCTCTTGTTCTTGTAGAGCCATGATGATAAATGAGATGGAGCTCAGGCAAGGGAAGCTTCAGTAATCGGGGATGGGGAGAGATCAGCATGCAGTGTTTGGCTTGAGAAAACGGGGTGGGGGATCGTGGTCCTCAAATAGTCACAAGTTACGGACCTCAGGAGGGGACACAGCATGGAGGGAGGGAAGGGGCTGAGCAGGCAGGAGAAGGGTGGCAGCAGGAGGGCACCTTCACAGGGTCTTCAGCACCTCCTGCCCACGACACCTCTTGGGGTGATGTCAGAACGTAAGGGGTAGAAGGGGTAAAAATCCTGATAAAAATAACCCAGCCCTGCCCGTAGGAGATAGAGGGGGTGGGACACACTGGTTGTGGTGCTTGGGGATGTTCCTGAACCCCTGGGTGTGGGCACGAGCACCTCTGTGGGCACACATTGCCATGAGCCAGACCAAGCTGGTGCCTCTGGGACTTCCTCCCTGGTCCTGCACCAGGGTGAGGCAAGGAGGAAAACCAGGAGGGATCCAGCCCCCGCAGCACTGTGACCCCAACCCCACCACAGCCCTTCTTTGGGAGAACTGAGGGTGGAGGATGTGTCTGGGTGGGGACATTGCCCATCTCCTGGCTCGCTTTGGTGGCCAAGAACCAAGGTGAGGAACGGAGGAGCTGTGTTGGTCATGCTGGAGTATGCAAGGGTGGAGGAGGCCCGCCTTCCCCTTCTGCTTTCATGCCAGCTCCTTACATCCCTCCCTGGTGGGTCTCGTTGGGTCCGGTCCCTAACCCACCACAATCTTCAGGGGCAGCAAAGCACGTTGGGTGCCTCCGTATTTTGGCATCCCATCCAAGCTTCTGAAGAAGGTTTAATGGTGAGAAGATGGGTGATGTGCCTGGAAAGCAGCCCCCTTCGGGTGTCTTGGGTTGGGCATCCCATGTCAGAAGCCACTCCAAAGAAGCCAAGCCTTTATGGCCTGGTCAGTGCCTTCTGGTGGCACCTTGTGGTGGTTCTGCACCGAGGTTAGAGCTCTGCAAATCAGCTCCTGCTCTTGCCACCCTCCTCAACACTCCTCTTCATCCTGTTTCAGAGGCTTCCCACGTCAAACCCAACCCCCCGAACTCCACCTCGGACTCGGACCTGATGAAGTACCGGACCATCAGCCAGATCCCTCAGTTCACCCTCAACTTTGTGGAGTTCAACCTGGAGAAGCACCGCTCAGGCTCCACCACCGAGATCGAGATAATCGCGCCCCACAAGGTGATGGAGCGCACGCAGAACGTCACCGAGAAGGTCACACAGGTACGTGGGCACTGAGACAGTGCTGGGGTGGTGGCACTGCCACCAGGACGTGGTCATGGCCATTCCTGTGGCTTTGGGAGGAGAGGGCAGCAACACTTGGACTTTTCCTCCCTGGGCAGCATCTCAGCATTTGATTTTCATCTTTTCCTCTGAATGTTTGAATATACTTTTTTTTTTTTTCCTGAATCACTTTTTATGGGTAATTTGTGCCCAGGGGGACACAGGCATGAACTTCTGGTGGTGCGATGGTGGCCATGAAGGGGACACACACGTGCGCCTGCATGTGCCTGTGGTTTGTTTGCAGGGGAGGCTCTGGCTGTCCCCAGGGCACTGGTGGCCCTCGTGTGCTCAGCTGGGGACCCCACGGATCCCCTGGGAGACAGCAGGTGGCACTGCACTGTCACCGAACTGGGCACACGTGGCACTGCGCTGTCACCAACACGTGTGACGCTGCGCTGTCACTGCAGGGGACACGCATGACGCTGCGCTGTCACCGTGGCGAGCACACATGGCATCACCCTGTCACCGCAGGGGATGCGCGTGTCCCTGTACTGTCACTACAAGGGAAACTCATGGCACCGTCCTGTCCCCAGAGGGACCGAGCTTCCTGGTGGCCCTGGCCATGGGATGAGGTGTCACAGGTGTGAGTAGGAAGAGGACGCCAAGTGGCGAGGACCGACCCTGCTGTCACCTGCCCACGGTGCCTGTGACCCGGGGGCAGAGGGGCGACGTTGCCCACAGCTGCCTCCCCTCCTTCTATGCACAGGAGGGGAAATATTTTAAAATCCCCATTGGGAAATAATGACTTTGGGGCAGCGAGTTAATTAAAAGCCCACGGGAGATGCCAAGGCACAGCGTGAGCAGGGAGAGGGGCATTTTGGGGCACATGGGAGGTGCTGCTGTGTCCCACAGCCCTGGTCAGGATCTGTTACCAGTGGGGAAACTGAGGCACGGGGGAGCCGTGATGTGCCAAATACAACCAAGGGCACCTCCCACCATTGCTAGGAGCAGCCGAGGGCAAATTTAATGAAAAAGCAGCCATCTGAGCCCAGAAAAGCCCACATGCTGGGGACCGCTGCGGTGCGCTGGGGTGATTTTGGCTCGGTGGCACCAGCCATGCGATGCCGGGTCGTTAGCTGGTGGTGGGGTGATGGGATCAGATGGGTTGTGGCTACAGGCAGGCACGGGGCTCTGTGGTGCAGCCCCCAAAAAAGGTCGATCTTCCTTTTGCCCATCTCCAGGCGGGATGGGATGGGATGGGATGGGACGGGACGGGACAGGATGGGACGGGATGGGATGGGATGGGATGGGATGGGACGGGAGGGGACAGGACAGATCTCTCCTCCCCAATCTCCCTATGGCGTCAGGGGACCCACGCATCCTGCCTATCCTCACCCCATGCGTCCCACCACGCCATAGCTCCTTGCTCCTGCCCACTAAATAATTCACAGCGAGGCAGAGACAGAGGCAAGACATGGCTGACGGCATCTAAAAATACCAGCTAGCAGCAGGGAGAGGCAGGCAGCAGCTGCTCGGGGCGCTCTGACACTGCAGCGAGCGGGCAGAACAGTCAGTCACAAGTGCAACGAGTGCGCCGGGCTCAGCCTGCGTGGCTGGAGGCGCTCAGGGGTGCTGCAGGGCCAGCACCACCAGCCTGGGGTCCTGCTTTGTGGATGACACCTCTCCGGGTCTGCTTGAGGGTCTCCTGGTGGCTCTGGCGTGTCCCCCTCCCCAGCTTGGTGTCCCCTCCTCATCCCCATCCCCCTGCACGGGGCAAAGAGAGAAGGACGGGGGGCTACATCTGCTCTGCCCTGAGCCCCACGGGGAGCAAGCAGTGGCCTGGGTCAGTCAGGGCCATCAGGGCCCCCCTCCATCACCCACAGCCCACATGCACCCTGCTCCCTCCTCCCTCCTCCTCCTCCTCCCACCCACAGTCGCCTTGCTCACCCAGCACCCAGCACCGGCACCCTGCACCCCGCACCATGAGCCTGCGGCTGCAGCTGAAGCCAGTAAGTGCAGGGGAAAGGGGACAGGGGAAGGCGCACCCGGTGGAGTCACCATGGGGGACACCCGGCACTGCCACCCTTGGAGACTCCCGGAGCCACCCAGGCCACCGAGGGGTGCCACTGGCATCCCTTGGGGACAAGGCTGAAGGCATTCCCTACCTCTAGGTTGCTTTAGATGCTCTTTTGGAGGTTGTTTCTTTTCCCCTTTGTCTCAAATCTTTGTGGTTGCCCTTTTTTTATTAATCCATGCCTGGAAAACAAGGGGGCTCGACCCACTCTTGCTCCAGCCACAGGAGCCAAGTGCCAGGAGCAGGGGTGCACAGCAGGCATCTGAGCACAGGGAACAACACTCGAGGTGCTCAAATTTGGGACTGGCCTCACCGAGCAGCTCCCATCCAGGCAGCACAAGGCAATTTGGCTACAAGGGTGGCAGCATCGCCGGCTTTCCCAGACACAAGGCGTAGGAGCCCGTCTGGGGTCTGCAGGACCCATCTTAGCTTGGGGACCAAAAAGTTCAGCAGCATCGCTTTGTCCCCACGGGAACCGTTCCCCAAGCCCACCCGGTGCCTCATGCCCCTCCACAACGATTGCCTTTCAGTCACTTTTTCCTATCCCTCCCTCTCCGTCCGCTGGCAACGTCGGCAGCTCCCGCAGCCCCATTGGCGCTCTCGTCCCCACGGGGGCCCCAGCATCGATTGCGTTTGATTAATCCACGCTGGACTCCCGAATGCCCTTCGCAGCCGCATGCCTCCCGCCCGCCCGGCCGAGCGTGTGCGTGCCTGCGCGGGCGATGCCGCGGCCCCGGTCCTGCGCCCCCCGCGCTGGTCGCTGCGTGGGCGCATGGGGCTGGGGACCCCCATGGGGGACACCCGGACCTCATCGCGGGTCAGCTGCCACCCAGGGCGCCGGGCAAGCCGCAGGCAGGTAGGAGCTGAGGATGTGCTGGGATGGGGCTGTGGGGCCGGATCTGTGTGGGGTCACAGCAGCAGGAGCCCTTGGGTAGCAGCTTGAAGGCTGCAGGAGATGGGCACCAGTGCAGGAAGGATCCGGCCCTTCCTCCAGAGCTGTTGCCGGAGTCGTGGTGGTGCCCATCACCGTGGCCTCAGGGTATATGGGGCTGCTGGTGGGATGTGGGATCTGCATGGGTCCTACTCTCTCCTTGGGGACAGATAACACTGCCTGGCACCAAATCGCACCCGTTTTGCTGGGGCCTCCGTGCGGGGATGTCCCTTGTTGTCCTCTAGGGGTGGCACGGGCGGTGGGCACTGTGGGGACACCCAGGGGACAACGGAGTGGGGCAGGGGCAGGCAGGGAGGATCTGGCTGCCCCCAACTCCAAATAACCCCCCTCATGCCTCCACCTCAGCATCCAAAGTAGGACAGCCCCAGCCCTCTCGGTCCCCAGAGCCTTGCATCATGTCCCCATGGTGGCTTCAGAGCCCACCAGGAGCTGGCGATGGTCCTGGAGGGGGGAACTGGGACATGTGGGGACTCACCGGTGCTGTGGGATTGTGTCCCCAGGAGGAAAGACAAATCCAGGGCGTGTGACAACGCAGCAGGCTGGCTGTGCGTGTGAAATGGTGTGTGCCCCTCGGTGGTCACAGGCTGTCCCCTCCCTGAGGATGCTCAGATGGGAAATGGGCACTGCCCGAGGCCAGGCTTTGCTGCGGGTGGCCCCGGCTGTCCCCTCTGTCCCAGGATAGCTGTCCCGGAGGGACATCAAGGGGAAGGTCCTGCTGTGACCAAGAAAGGCACCATGCAAAGCTTGCAGGATGTCTCATGTGCCATCACCCTTTGGGCCACAGCCACGGGACTGCATCTCCAGGCTTGTTGTCCCCTGTGGTGGGGACACCCAGCAGCTCCTGGGCTGGTGACATAGAGCTGAGGGTGCAAGGAGGCATAATAGGAGGCACTGTCCTCCCTGACAGTGTGAATTTCAAGGGTGTAAAGTGGAAAAATGCCTGCCCCGAGGGTCCTCCAGCCATCAGAGCTGGCCAAGGAGCTGGGCAGACCTTGGTGCCAGCCACAGTGGTCACCTCACCTTGTGGCCTCCTGGTCAGACACACATGAAAGCAACCAAAGTGAAATAGATGTAGAAACCCCATTGAGTGCTGCCCTACTGGGACAACTAGTAGCCTCTCACCAGGCTCCTGGCCTTGTCCAACGTCCCTCCTGGTCTCCATGTCCTTCTCATGCCCATCTCCTGGCAGGTGCTGTCCCTGGGGGCCGACGTCCTTCCTGAGTACAAGCTACAGGCACCACGCATCCACCGATGGACCATCCTGCACTACAGTCCCTTCAAGGCCGTGTGGGACTGGCTCATCCTGCTGCTGGTCATCTACACGGCCGTCTTCACCCCCTACTCGGCCGCCTTTCTGCTCAACGAGGAGCAGGTGGAGGAGAAGCACTGGAACTGCAGCTACTCCTGCGACCCGCTCAACATCATTGACCTCATCGTGGACATCATGTTCATCGTGGACATTGTCATCAACTTCCGCACCACCTACGTCAACATCAACGACGAGGTGGTGAGCCACCCCGGCAAGATCGCCATCCACTACTTCAAGGGCTGGTTCCTCATCGACATGGTGGCCGCCATCCCCTTTGACCTGCTCATCTTCCGCTCCGGCTCTGACGAGGTCAGGAGAGGACTCGTGGAGGAATGGGGAGAGAGATTTAGGGGAGAGAGCGAGAGGGGTATGAATGGGTTAGTGCAAGCGGTGGCTAGATCTGCGAGGAGATGGTCTGAGGGATGAGCAAGGATGTTTAACAGATTTTTATTAAGCAGATGGAACCTGGGCTTTTGTTTGCAAAGGGTCAGGCAGCCACGCAGACCCTACTATAAGCTAAGATAATGTCCCAACTGGACCCACTCTCCTTGCAGGGGAGACAGCCTGAGGCTGACCCAGCACAGCAGGCCAGCAGCTCAGTTTAGGGACTGGCCTCACACATCAGCAAGGATGAATTTGGGCTTGCATTTCCAGCCAGACTCAAAATGTAGGCACTGGGATGGGTCTGTTGTTATTGTGCTACCTGGAGGCCCCTCCTTGGCTCAGAGCCCATGGGATGGGGTGAAAGGCAGTCATTCTGGGATCTACACAAGGTGAGGACCCATCAGGAAACACGAGATTGGCCTTGGCTCCTCTCACTTGCTCGCCTGTAATCCCAGGGCTCCTTCCCTTCCCAGTCAGCGGAGGGAAGCTGTCCATTTTGTGGCATGATTCACCTAGCCTCTTTCAGGTGTCACCTCCAGGACAAGGTGATTCATGCTCTAGAAGTGCCTTTTTAGCCTTCAAAGCTGGCATGGCTAGACTGGAGACATGCCCTTGGCCACATTTATCCCCTGCTTGTCCCTGAGCTTCTCTGCTCTGCCCTGCAGACCACCACCCTCATCGGCCTCCTGAAGACCGCCCGGCTGCTGCGCCTGGTCCGCGTGGCCCGCAAGCTGGACCGCTACTCGGAGTACGGGGCAGCCGTGCTCTTCCTGCTCATGTGCACCTTCGCCCTCATCGCCCACTGGCTGGCCTGCATCTGGTACGCCATCGGCAACGTGGAGCGGCCCTACATGGAGCATAAGATCGGCTGGCTGGACAACCTGGGCGACCAGATTGGCAAACGCTACAACGACAGCGACCTCTCCTCCGGCCCGTCCATCAAGGACAAATACGTCACTGCCCTCTACTTCACCTTCAGCAGCCTCACCAGCGTGGGGTTCGGCAACGTCTCGCCCAACACCAACTCGGAGAAGATCTTCTCCATCTGTGTCATGCTCATCGGCTGTGAGTGCCTGGCCCTGGCCCTGCCCCAGAGGTTGGAGGGGCTGCTGTGGGGAGACTCAGGGGGACAGCCACCAGGCTGTGACACATGGGGTTTTGGAGAGGATCTCCCTCCGTCTGTGCCTTTTCTGCACGGAGGATGAGGGGATAGAAATAGGGGCTTTGGGAACCTGCTGGTTGCAGGCCCGTGGTGGTTGGATATGCATGTCCCCATGGCCCCCTGAGTCCTGCCCTCTTGTTGCAGCTCTGATGTACGCCAGCATCTTCGGCAACGTCTCCGCCATCATCCAGCGGCTGTACTCGGGCACGGCCCGCTACCACACACAGATGCTGCGGGTGAAGGAGTTCATCCGCTTCCACCAGATCCCCAACCCCCTGCGCCAGCGCCTGGAGGAGTACTTCCAGCACGCCTGGTCCTACACCAACGGCATCGACATGAACGCGGTGAGTGCGGCGGGGGAGGCCCCTGGTTCGTGCAGCACCTCGTCCTGAATTCTGGGAGCCCACCCAAATGTGTCCACCCTTTTGACCAGGGTGGAGAGGAGGCAGGAGATCTGGGAGGCTGAAGAGAGTCTGTCAACCCATCCTTCCCCATTTTTCCCCTTTCTCTTTCTCTCTCCCATCTATCCATCCCTCCACATCTATCTGGCCGTTCCAGGACCATGATAACACTTCTCAGCTGGAGGGCGGCTTTGGTGCCAGCGAGGAGCTCAGAGCCCCCATCGGCGCCAAGCACTTTCAGGACGGTGTCTGCTGGTGCCGCAGAGCCGGGATCGATCCAGCTCCTCTCCACGCTGCCGGTTGCTAAGCAAAGTGCATCCCGCTCTCGGCAGCAGGGAAAGGAGGGCATTTAAATAAACCTCAATCCATTTTAATTAGAGCCCAGAGAGGCAGCTGTTTGTTAGCAAAGGGGGGATCAATGGGGGAGCTACGCTGGAGAGGCGCCAGGGCTCAGAGCCTGGTGGGGAGGCTTGGATGGCACCGAGGCACCGTGGGGTGCAGGGGGGGCTCAGCCCAGGGTGGTCTCGGGGTGGCAGGACTCAGCTCGTGGCCGTGGGGTCCTGTGCACAAACGTGCTGGCTCAGCCAGCTGCAAGGCAGAGAGGAATGAAAAAGGGGCAAGGCAAGGAGAGAGGTGGCATCTGGTGCTCCCCAACTTTCAGCCCTCGCCAGGCTGCTAACCCGCTCGTTCCCAGCTCATCCTCCCTTTTTTTCTAAGACTTGATCCTCCTCCATCCTTGAGCACTACCAGGGGACAGATTTGCATTAATTCAACAGCTGCTGCCTCAATAAACTGGGCAGTGCTGGGAGCTTTGCTGCTGGGAGAGCCTGAGGTTACCCCTCTCCCATGGAGGGAACGCTGAGCTGGACATCAGTGGCAATAGCTGGAAGCGAAGCCACAGCACCCCGCGAAGCACAGGGCCTGGCACAAATCCCCTGCGACGAGCCCAGCTTGGACGTGCCACTGCTCACACCAGCTCCTGCTGGATGCTGCTAAGACACGATACACTCTGATCAATCATCCCACGTCCCGATCGAAGCGTCCGCCCCCGATTTCCCAGTAGGGAAACTAAGGCATCCTAACCAGGCATCCAGACTGAGGCATCCAGACTAGGCATCCAAAGCCCTCGGTGGCAGCAGCTTTCTCCGTGTCGCAAGTTTTACCTTGATCTCACCTTCAGGTTCAGCTTTTGTTCGAGGAGAGGTGTTTGCCACGGGTATATTTAGCTGTTGCTGCACACAACTGGCCTGTGCTGCTTCTTGGCATTCAGGCAGGTGCTGTTTAATTAGGACAGCACCTCGTTACCAGTTTGTGCTCTCGTTCAGGCAAGATTAGTGGGTGGAAAGATGAAAGGGGGATACGCCACCAGTTGGTATAAATAGATTTATTTGGTTATTATTATTATTTATTGCTCAGGAGTGCTCTCATCCCCAGCACAGGTGGTACAAGCCCGGGACAGCAGGCTGCCCACCAAGGGGAGCTCAGAAGATGCCCCCAGCTTTGGGATTTGGCTTTTTGGGGGCTCCCCATTTGGCCACAACATGCAGCACCCCGGGGTGGGCAGGACCGTGTCCGTCCTTCCCGGGGACAGTGGTGTGAGGGCATCTCTGCCTCGCTCTCTGCAGGTGCTGAAGGGCTTCCCCGACTGCCTGCAGGCAGACATCTGCCTCCACCTCAACCGCACGCTGCTGCAGAACTGCAAGGCTTTCCGAGGGGCCAGCAAAGGCTGCCTGCGAGCCCTGGCCATGAAGTTCAAGACGACCCACGCGCCGCCTGGAGACACCCTGGTGCACTACGGGGACGTCCTCACCACGCTCTACTTCATCTCCCGGGGCTCCATTGAGATCCTCCGGGAAGACATTGTGGTGGCGATCCTAGGTGGAGAAGTCCTTCCTTCTGGGAGAGCGAGGGGCGCTGGGCAAGGGGCAAAGGGTGAAGGGCAACGGGCAATGGACAAGGAGTTCTAGGTAAAGGGTGATGAGCGATGGACAAAGGGTGGCAGGTGATGGGCAGAGGACTTCTCCAAGCCATGGAGAAGGAAAATTTGATCCTCATTATCCAGCTGGTCACCATACCAGTGGATGTAGGATGGAGGATTGCCTGGAGAGAGGCCCCAGAGGTCTGAAGATAGCTAAGGCATGGTTCAGCATTCCCCAGCTCTCACTGATGACCCACAGCCCTGGCTTGGTTCCCTCATCAGTGGTGGCTTTCATGGTGTAATCCTCACATCCACAGTCAGGGTCGGGGTTTCTGGGCACCCCCTTGTCCCCATGCCCCTAAGTGAGGTCTCCTGGTCCAGCATAGCTGGGGTGGGCCTTCACCTCTCCCTAACGAGCTGTCTGTTGGCACAGGGAAGAACGACATCTTTGGGGAGCCCATCAGCCTCTATGCCCGCCCAGGGAAGTCGAATGCCGACGTGAGGGCCCTGACCTACTGCGACTTGCACAAGATCCAGCGGGAGGACCTGCTGGAGGTTTTGGACATGTACCCGGCCTTCTCCGACAACTTCTGGAGCAACTTAGAGATCACCTTCAACCTGCGAGATGTGAGTGCCAGGGTTGTCCCTGGGGTGGGTGGGTCAATACCTTAAATTTGGCCAGTGGGAGGGCTGAAGTGAGGACATCAACCTGTGCTCCTCGCTCAGTCTCTGAGCTCTCAGACCAGCCCTTGGGGTCCCTTGAGCTCTACCACCTGCGCAGGAGTTGCTGTGTGGGATGGGGAAGTGAAGAAGAGCCAGAGGTGGCTGGAGACCAGCCCTAGAAGGATGGTGGTTGGGCAGTGGCACCCATGGATGGGACACGGCACCCCTGGATGTACTGTGACACCCATAGGTGTGCCATGGTACCCATGGGTGGGCCATGGCACCTTGTCCTGGTGACCAGCCCCTCTTGTCCCTTAGGCAGACAGCGTTCCCCGCACACCGCTCAGCGAGGAGTACGACTGCACCTACCGGCGCGTGCGCCGACGCAAGCACTCCCTTTGCCAGCCCAACAAGCCCGGTGAGTCCCCTGCCTCCCTCGCCGTGCCCCGGCCATTCCCAGCCCTGTGCCAGCTCCACAGCCTGAAGCATTGGCAGAGCCAGGGAGCGCGATTTGCCATTCAATCGCTGCCCTGGCAGGCACTCCAAAGCGGTGCTTCTGTCCCTGTACGTCCCCACACTGACCCTCATGCTGCCTTCCCTCCTTCTCCTCAAGATGTCCCGGCCCTACAGGCACCCTAGAGGGAACGGGGGCTGATTTTAGCACTGTGCCACTCCCCAAATTAACCTGTTGTGCTGCCCCACAGACCCAGACACGGGCACCTCTGATGCTGAGCAGTATCACACCTACTCAGAGCTCACCAACCCGCAGGACCCGCTGAGTAAGGACCAGTGGGATGACCTGGGCAGCAGCACCACTCCCTGCTCCCAGACCAGCGACGATGAGGCCAAGCCCAGCAGCCCCACGAAAGCTGAGCCCTTCCCCTCATCCAAAAAGGATGATTTTGCTCTGCCCACGCTCAGCCTCATCACTGCCAACGCCAGCAGCACGGAGGTCGGCAAGCAGGCGGCGGAGAGCAGCCAGTCCTACACAGGTAGCATATCTGCAGCTGGCAGGAGGGTGGAGGAAAGGATGCTAGGAGAAACTCCGGTGCCATGGGATTTCTCCTAGCACCCAGGGACCCCTCTGGAGCTGTCCCAAGGGGCCAGATGCTGTGCTGGGCCACACAGTTGGTAGCAGCTTCCACAGATGTGGTGGGTGCCACTGTGGTGGACTGCCCATGAGCACCTTGGGTGGCCAGGGTGATGGATCCCCATCAGCACCTCAACTGCCAGGGTGCTGGACTCTGCCAGAGCACCATGTATGTTGGGGGGTGGCTTTCCCTGAGCACATTGGGTGGTGGGTCCTGGAGCATCTCCATGGATGAGCTGGGGGGACACAAGTCAGAGGTGCTGAGGGGTCTCCTCTCCTTCCAGCCGCCCCCCTGGACATCCCCAACATGTTCACCTTCTGGGAGGACCGAAGGCCGAACCACCACCCGGAGCCCCTGCAGCACGTCTCCCTGGTGCACAGCTCACGGGACATCCCCCTGCACAGCGACTACAGGCCAGGGCAGATCGAGTCCAGGCTGGAGCTCCTGCAGGCCCAGCTCAGCAGGTGGGCAGGTCCCCTGGTCACAGGGTTGGAGAGCACCTGGGGAGGGGGATATCCAGGTCATCACCTTCTCCTGCTCTCCAAGGGTAGCCGCACCAGGCTCTGTGTGCAGCAGATGCCACCTCCTGACCCCCTGGGACACTGCAGTCCTTGGGGAGGAGGTGGAGGTGATTTGTAAATGCAGCAGCTTCTCAAAGTGCAAGTCTCAGCCCTGGCTGCAGCCCAGCACTTTGTCTCTGCCGTCCCATCACTCCTGGCATCTGCTGCTCTGCCACTGCCTCCAGGCTTGATGCAACCACAGACATGAAAGCACTTCCAGGCTCACAGCCTGAGCCTTTTGCAGGCCTCCTCTTCCTCTTGCAAAGAGCTGCAAAATTCCTCTTGCTCAAGCCTTGTGCACATCGTTGCCTTCTAAATAAGAAAAACGACAAGATTTTTGAATAAAAAGGAAGAGACTGCACTGGAAACACGGATTTAAAGGCCCCAGGCAGCACCCACACGAGAAGCCAGCTCTCCCACCCACGGTGCTGCACGTGTTAATCTCACTTCACCCCAGTGCCCGTGCACATATTTCAGTGTCTCACCAAGGTGCCAGCCCCAGCAGCAGGAGCCAGACCTCCCATCTGCTCTGACAGCACTACCAGGGCTACCGCCTGCAAGGAAGGCTGTGCCCGCTGCTGCCCGAGCTGCTCGTTTCACCTAAGGTTAGGACAAGGCAGAAGGAAGGGGCTTATTCTGCTTTTCCTTTTCCTTCTATTACTCCGTTCAAAAAGGTTGGCACCAACCCATCTTGCTGCCATTTGTCAGCACAGGCAGCTGGCCTGCAGAATTGATCCAGGTTAAAACTAACCACTGTGTTTTTCCCCCCCTCCAGGGTAGTTTTAACTTTGCTCAGTTCCCTGCTCCAGATCCTGCTTTGGCTCCACACAAAAAAAAAAAAAAAATAGGCAGGGGAAAATTGAGTGTGGCAGGAGAGAGGCGGCAGGACTGATCTCTCTGTGGCAGCACTGGTTTGAAGCTCTGCTAAAAATCTCCCCAAGCAGCACCAGGCAGAGCACCATCACCCCCAGGCAGCCGATTCAGCACCTCCTCCCCGCCCAGCCACGGGGTGCAGCAGGACGCACTGCGCTAACGCTGGGCTGCTCTGTCCCCAGGCTGGAGTCCAGGATGTCGTCAGACATTAATATAATCCTCCAGCTCCTGCAGCGCCAGCTGTCCCAAGTGCCGCCCGCGTACAGCCCCATCTCGCCGTCCTCGCACAACCTGGCCATGTACGGCATCGTCCCGCGGAGCCTGGAGCCGCTCACCCCCTGCGCACCCCTGGAGGATGAGGAGCAGACGGCCCTGGGGCAGGTAAGGCCACCCCGTCCTGGCTCAGCACCCACCGAGCTTCCTTCTGCCCCCAGATGATGGGCCCTGGAGGGGGCCAGCAGTTCTCTCCTGCATGCAAAACACAGCTAAATTTGTTGGGGTCCAGGCAAAGCCCAGGGGTCCTGAAACCAGAGAAGATCTACTTGGGGATGCTTCTGCCACTGGTCTGTGGGCACAGAGCTACCAGGTTTCCCAGTCAGTAGGGAATGGGTTGGGTTCCTCTGCTCTGAGGCTTCCCCAAGCCAATAATAACATTTTGGGGGGGGTTGAGGCCTGATGGGGTGAGGAGAAAGCATGACTCCTTTGTTTTGCTTTTGCCATAACCCACCTGGTTCCTACTTTCCCACCAGAACCCGAGCTACACGGAGGTAGAAAAGTTCCACTTGAAATCCAGGGACTCCTTGTCGAGCGGGATGCACCTCACAGTGGCATCCGATGAAACCATGACGGTCTACTCCGAACAGGAGCACCATTCCCCACCTCTCCCAAACCCAGAGCCTCCCCACCAAAGGGCACCAAATACCCAGGGACTCTTGCGGGGCTCTCGTTTCCCTTCCCTCCCTGAGCACTTGGAGGCATCTTCCGAGCACCAGGACATTCAGAGACACCTCTCCGACCCAGTGCTTCCTGGAAGTTAGAGATGTGGGGGCTGCGAAGCAAGTCAAGAGGAACCTCAACTGTGAGCTCGGTCAGTTGATGTTGATTTTGACTGCAGGGGTAAGACGGAGGACAATGCCGTTGGCTCAGGGGTATAATTTGTAGCTGTCTTCTGCCACCGTGAAAGGAAGAGTAGAGTGGCTGGCTTCCAAGATCAACGTTTTCCAGCGGTTTCCATAGAGTAGATTTCATTTGCACATTATAGCAAACCCAGAGCAGTTCTTTCTTACGGCCACCAACAGGCTGGCTAGGCCAAACAGCACCCACCGCCTCTTCCTTGCCAGGGCTTCCTCTCAAGAGCAGCACAAAGCCGAGTGAGCCACAGCGACTGGAGGAGGAGCAAATCCGTGGCTCTCAGCTGCGAGGGCGCTTTGCTTGTCAGCTCTTCAGAGCCGGGACCATTGTGTTGGTACTGGGCTTAGCCCAGCAGAGCCTGTGGGCACCACAAAAAGGGGAGTCAACCAGAGGAGGAGGAGATCTCCACAGTGCGGTACTGGGGGGAGCTGCAGGTGGGAAGCCCAGGACAAGGACAGAGGACAGAAGCTATCCCTGTCCTACCTGATGGCCACCGAGACACTAAGAGCCAACAACCCCCGCCACTTCAGCATGCTTCAGCACGAGTCCTAGGGCACTGACTTCTCCAGCAAGGCCAACTGCGCCTTGCAAACCCCAACACGCATCTCACAAATCCCTATAGGAACCCAGCTGGTCACCGGCCTGGACATAAAGCACAAAACTCAAAAGCACAATCCCAGAAAGGCGAAAAGTCCCAGACACCTCATCTCCAGCCCTTCCTCCCAGCTTCTCTCTTTTGATAAAGGTTTGATAGATGCTTCCTCCTCCTCAGCCGTTTCCCTGGCAGACTCCCACAGCATCCCCCGTAGGAGAAGCCCACTTAGCACTGCCGCCTCGCTGTTCGGTTAGATGCTGTGACAGTCCTAGGCCGCCTGCTCAAGTAATGTATTGAGCTCCCTTTGAGAGTAGTAAAACTGTGAGCGTCTCTTTCTCTGGAGTTTTAGTGTACACTTTGCTAATAAAGATGTTTTTGGCACCTAATGTGGATTCCAGCTGTGTTTGTTGGGAGTATATGTAAATTCACCCCTGGCAGTACAGAGGAAGATGCTGATCTGTAAAGATCCCTGAAAAGGTTGTGGTGAAATCACACAGCTCTTCTTTTCCAGGGAGTGCAGGGCTAACGGAGCCCACTTGCACACCCTGCAGATCAAGGACTGGTGGGACTTTGCTGGGCAATTCCTTCCCAGCAGGATGCAGCTCAGTCTCAGCAACAACTGGGAAAAGCTCTTTGACTTTTACCAGCATGCTGCTGATCGTGCGTGTGTGAAACGATACAGCAAACACACCTCAGGCAGAGATCGCACCAGGAGCCCTTGGTGCAAGGGGGACTTCAGGATAACGTAGCACTACCTGGAACCCAACGTGCACCCCCTGAGGAAGGCAGGCTTCCTCCGCAGGCAGGGCCCAGGGTTCAGACCTGCCTCCCACACCGATCGCTGCCATGGGGGCTGCTCCCAGCCTGCTTTTTGCCAGGCCCTGGTCACAAAGCCACCATCTGTAGCCAGGCCAGCTCAGCTTTGGGCTCGCAGCAGTTGGGCACCTTTGCTCCCTGCCATGCTCCAGAAGCCTCCTGAGCACCTGGGGAGCACCCAAGGGAGCACCCGCACCCTGTGCTGGGTCCCCACCACATGAGGGGCTCAAGACAGGCACTGTGCCCCAGGCTGCCCGGCTCCAGGCAGGAGCTTCCTGGGAAGCCGGCGCACAGCACAGCTGCTTGGTATTACTGGAAGTAAAGCCCCGTAATTAAACTCCAGCTAATTGCAGGCCAGCCCACCCCCCGCCCGCCTCTCGGCGGAGACGGGATTCGAACTCGCGACAGCAGGGAGCGCCCAAAGCGGTCCTCGGGCTGGGGTGACAGACAGCGCTGCCAGCCAATCGGCTGTCAATAGGGGCTCAAGAGCCCGCCTCACGCCACTGCTATCCCTAGCAGCCAATGCGATGCCGAGAACGAGCGTGGCCTCCTTCTAAGGCGGGATCAACCTCCGCGGTAGGTTCTCCCGGCAAGGGAAGGGCAAACTAACCAATAGAATACCGCGCAGCGCCAAACGGACGTGGATTTCACCCAATAGCCAACCGCCGCGCTAATTGACAACAGAGGCGCCCAACCCGAAGCGCAGAGGGCGGGCCTCCGTGCGCGGCTTCCGCTCCCGTTGTGTGAGGGGCCCGAATCCCAACCGGCCGCCGCCGGGCGTCTGAGGCCGGGCCTGGGGGCGCCGCGGCCTCCCCCGCTCCCCGCCGCCTCCTCGGCCGGGCCCAGCGCCTGCCCCGGGCCCTTCCCCGGCCCCTTCCCTTCAGCAGGGCCCAGCCCAGCCTGGGGTCCCGGTCCCAGGCCCCGTCCCGTCGCCCCTCGGCCCCGCCATGTCTCTGCACGGCAAGCGGAAGGAGATCTACAAGTACGAGGCGCCATGGACCGTGTACGCCATGAACTGGAGCGTGCGGCCGGACAAACGGTTCCGCCTGGCGCTGGGCAGCTTCGTGGAGGAGTACAACAACAAGGTGGGCGCGGGCACGGCCCCCCCAAGGGGCTCGGTATCCCCCTCCTGGCGGGGGGGAGGGGGGGGTTGGGGTCTCCCCCTCCCGCCCCAGGCACCACCCCCGCGGGTGAGGGGGCTGTGGGGGTGCCGCTGCTTCGGCCCCGGCTCTGTGGGAGCCAGGCGGGGCCTCCCCTGGGTGCCCTCCCCCCCCCCGTTGGGCCCTTCCTTGCGGGGTTTGGGGTGCTGGGGAGTCGGGGTGGGGGTGCTGGGGGTGCTGCTGCTGCTCGCAGAGAGGTCTTCCCACGGCCCTCAGCCCCCCTCGGCGCGCCCGGCTTTTGTGCGCAAAGTTTTCGGCCAGGGCTCAAGTCTGGGAGTGTGCGAGCTGGGTTGAGGCTTTGTCAGAAGCGTTACACGTTTCTCGTTGTTCCTTCTCCTTGGGTAAGGCTGTTGTGGTGGGTTTCTCACGAGTCTGTGATCCCTCAGTGCCTTCACTTGTCTCTGAGAGCAATGGTGTGGTTGTATCCTCAGCATCCCTTCCAGATCGAAGCAGGGAGCCTCGCGCAGGTAGAAGAGACGGGTTCATCTCTTCAAACGTTTCACCCTTCGTTCCGCAAGGGCCTTTAATGCACTTGTCTGGGGTGACGAATGCATACAAGCAGGGGAGAGATGAGGAAATAAACCCAGTTATAGAGCATCCAGAAAGTTGTGTGAAACCAAAGGTGTTGCAGACAGAGCTTTGTGTTTGTAGCTTTGCAGAGCGGCCTAATGGAGAAAATAAGGACAAAAGTTGGTGTTGGGGACAGGGCTTTGGGCAAGGATGCCAGGAGATGTGATGGTAAGGCAAGGTGACGTCTCTGGCAGTGGTTGAATCACTGCACCTGCAGCAGCCCTGACATGCTCACAGAGCACGCTGTAGTCCGGCCACTGGTCCGGCTACGAATGAATTGTGTCCTCCTGCTGCTGAGCACCATCGGGGTGCTGGGGATTGCAGCTCCCTGAGCTAAAAAGCTTTCTGTTTGTTTAAAGGCCAAATCATCAACTTGTGATATTTTTTTCTTGTTTAGAAGCGGTAGAGTTGGCTAACGAGGGACATTTTCTGGTGTTTTTCAGTTTGGGTCATTCCCGAGGGATTATTGTTCCCAATTGCAGCGTTATCAAGTCTGCTTTTCAGTTCAGGCTTCAACCATGAAGGCAGTTGAGTCAGCCACTTTTTTTTTATCCTTTACACTTAGTTGTTGCAGACAGAAGCTGTGTAGGACTACGTAAATCACCGCTGTCTGTAAATATTCCCCAGAGCTTCTCCTGACCTCAGAGATTCAGGACTCAGAATTCTGTTGACTCCAGTCCCTATAAGCACCTCGTTCCGTATTTATGCAGCGTGGTGTGAATAGCAGGAAAGTAATCGTACGAGGATGAGCTGCCAGTCTGGCTGTCATAGAAGGAAAGCAAATGTGTGATTAGAAATTAACTTTGTGCAATAATGCAGGGAATCGCGGCCTTTGCTTTGTCGAGGTGCTTTGCCATGATATAAAAGGTGCTGTTTTTTTGTGTGTGGTGAGGGGTGGGGGTTTTGTTTTTTTAAGGTGCTTTCAGTACAGTTTTCTGCTGCAGGTAGGTGATAATGAGTAGAGCCCTCCTGGATAAATCCAAGTGTTGTTATAGCTCAGAGTGGTGGTGTCTTTGCTTTGGAGACCAGAGGGAGCTTGGGAGCGCTCAGTTATTTGCGCACTCTTTGTGGTGTCTCTCTGAGACTCTCAGCACTTTGCTGAAACTTTCAGAGGATGCTCAGACCCTCGGGGAACGGCTTCGGGCTCCAGACTGGGAGCTCTAGGACAGACCCTGTTGGTCGTGCTGGGTGCACGCTAGCCACGAGTTCTCTCAGCTCCAGCCTCTGTCCGTGGGAGTGGTAAAACTGAGGTAACACAGGGAAAGAACTGAAGGTGTGTTAAGTAGTCCATGATGTCATGCTTAGAGCAGTTGTTTTTCAACCTGAGTTCTGAGATAACTGGAAATTTTAAGACTTTTTAGGCACGTGTGGAAGCTTTGTCCTCTTGCTGAAGTCACCCTGCACGGTTGAGATGTTTTACGTTGCCAATTCTGACATCAAAATACGCTCGCAGGTGGAACCAATTAAAAGGCTAACGAAAACTCACTTTCATTTCAACTTTCTCTTTGCGCTCAGATGTCTTTGGAGGTTTTTGACAAGCACCAAACGTTTCTGTTCCTGTTGTTGTGGTGTTCTGTTCTAAATAACCGTCTTCTTCCTTCCCCCTAATACACCAAAGCCCAGATTGGAATAGCAATTGCTGAAAAAGTAACCAAATAGGTGAATATGTCTTTTCCCTGTTACTCTCCTGTTTTATTTATATTTTTCAAGGTGTTTTTAAAAAGATTTAATGCACCAAGCGTTCGTTGTAGCAGCAGTTTCTGCTGGGGTTGGAATTGCGGGGAAAGGAAGAGGACAGATTCTTGTCTCCTTCATTTCAGGGAGTTTCCATTTCTGTAGTAATTACCAGCTCTCCAAGTACTTGCCGTTACATGTACAAAAGGTATCTTCACACCTCTAATTTGGGGGGGATTCAATTCTACTGACTGCAAACCCCCAGTCTCCTGCTGTCCCCAATTCCCAGACTCTTCTAACCGCTGTCACTCCCCCACTACTAACAAGCTGCAGGGCACAGGAGGAAGCTGATTGCCAGGATCTCTCTGAACCCCCGGGGAGTTCTGGTTCAGCTCCTACACCTGCACTGATCGGTTCCCTGGTACAAGAAGACAGATGACTTCTCTCCAGTGGGAAGAGCTAAAATTATTTGGGCTGGCTTTTCCTGAACGCCTTGGATTAGCAAAATGCTGTTAGGCTTTAGAACGTCTCGCGGATCGCTGGCACGACGGGAGGCAGATGCGGGCTCCTGACCATGGCTTCAGGGATCAGAAATGATCTGTGGAAAGCAGCAGGAAGGCTGGTTGCAGGACGTGCCTGTAAGAGAGAGGTGAAATCTGCTGGAGAAAGCAGGAGGAGATGGTGCTGTGTGCTGCTCGCTCCCGTCGCTGGAGCAGACGGACAGGTTGTGGCCGCGCATATCCCAGACTGCTGCCTTCTCCTGCACGGTGCCTCAAATCAGGGAGTGTTCCGGGTGGTTGCTTTACCAGAGAGCTGCGTTGTTCCCTTTTCTGTAAGGTTTAGGGTTGCAAAGACAAGTTGATCACGTGTTAGAAGATCAAACAGCGCCGTGAGATCTGTCTGATTGTGTCTGACCCTTAATAATTGTGAAACGTCATTCTTCTTTCGCATCACGTTGAAGGGGGAATCTGGGGGAAGTTAATGAATGCTGCTGGAAGGCACTTGTTTGCTCGGATGCGGTGTTGCAAATGAGCCTCAGGTAAATAAAGGCTTGGACTGAGACAGAACACATGGCCGATTGCAGCATATCTAGATCTGTGGGAGAAATAAAATAATTATGTAGCATTCCTGGCTGCCATCGTAGCGTAATTGCAAAGCTAATGGAGGTTGAACCCCCTTGTCCTCATTTTCCCACCAGGATGAGTTACAGGTAGATGCAGAATGGTTCAGCTCGTCTCCTGCCTGACGATTGCTTTGGTTTTAGCATCTCCTCAGGCTTTTCTGGTCTAGGCTTCAGGCACTGCTTCGTGCAGCAGTTGACAGCAGCAAATCTCACCTTGCTTGCAGGAGGGAGAGACGGGGCTCTCGTACAGGCAGCATCCTGAAAATAACTCCATCGTTCCCTGCAGCCTGCACCAAGAGGATGGACGGAGGGATTCTGTAGTCGCTGCGTGTGATCGGGTCCAAAGAGAAGAGTCAGAACTCTGAATATGCTGAGCTAGGAGAGAACAGAGCTTCTCCAGCAGTATTTTCTGCTCCTGTCTCTGGGCTGACCAGTGCCTCCTGCTCAGAATTACCCCGGGCTGCTGCCGGGTCTGACAATCAGCGGCAGACACCTGCTCCTCTGCAGGTGCCAGGAGATCTTGTGTCCTTGGTGGGCTTTTTGTTCTCCAACCTGGCCTGCACTGAAAAACGTCAAAGATCACCAAGGGGTTGGCTTGCTACGTAGTCACTGCTTTTTCTGCGGATCTGAGGGGTTAAACGTGATTATACAGCGCAGGGATCTGTCAGTTCACACCAGGAAAGCGAGTCCTGTGCTGTCTGAGATCTGCTGCTGGTTGGGGAACGTTGATTGCTTTGTACGGGCTTAATGCCCTCACGTTGAGCTGCAAACAGCATAAGCAAAGGGAAAGAAATGATTAGAAGTCATTTGTCTTCTGATTCTGACCTTGCCACAAGATTTTCTGGGACCAAGGACAATTTGCTTCCTCTGTGAAATCCGCTTAGCATTTCTGATCCCTAAAGGAGTCAGAGAGCTTTTTTTTGTCAATCGTTTTGGAAGACCGGGAGATTCGGGGCTGGTTCATGGTGGGGTGTGGAGTAGATGCAGTGAGGGGAGTGCAAGGCAGATGTGGCCTGGTTTTAGAGGCTTGTTTTGATGTCTCCTGGGGTCTGTTACAGGGTGGGAAGGATGGATCTTCAATTTGACAAGTGGCAAGGGTTGCATTTGTTAGGAGTGTCTCTAAATGGACTCCTAATTGGTGATGATGGTTCAGTTTAAGGTCTGAAGGACTGTGGAGGGGTGGTGGTGTGTGTCTGGGGGGAAATATGGTGATTTCCAGCCTACTTTAAATGTGTAGTTCATTAACTGAATTACATATGCCAGAATATGTAGGAATTGTCCAGATAAACATCTTAGAGTAAGTCCATTAAGCCACCGTTTCCAGGAGGAAGCTGCAGTGTGGAAAGTATTAGGAAGTTCCTACTGTGAGCAGCTTACAAACTGCTTGCAGTGAGTTGTCCTCGCAGTGTTTGTGTTCAAGCAGCGTTTAGCACAGTGGGGCTCTCATCCTGTTTAGGTCTTGTAGGCACTGCTAGGTAAACACATCCTCCCAGCACCATATTGTTCTCTGAGCGCTTTCTGACATGTCAATATTTTTCTAATAACATAATGTCTGGGACTGCGAGCATTACTTCAGGTGTTGTCATGACCAAGCTATGTGGAGATAGCTTCTTGTCTGCCCGTCCCTTTATCACACTGCTGTGGGAAGAAACAAACAACAAAAAAAAAACTAATTTGGAGATAAGCTACTTAAAATCTTCCAGCAGGCCCGCTTTCTTGGTCTTCTCACACAAAACACTTGAATAATTTTGTCAATGTTTTCTCTTCCCCCTCCTTTTTTTTTCAAGTTTGAATTCTCTTTACTTTCTGACACCAGGTGGGATCAATCTGTGTTCTCCTTTGGTGCGGTTGTGGCAGGCTGTGTTAGCTGATGTGACACTGAGAACAGCTCGACAGTTAGCTGGTGTGATCTGTTGCAGTGTGTGAAGGAGGAGGGTGGGCTTTAGTCCCTTAGGCTTGGATTTTGCTTCACCTAAGATCGTGCCTTCAAAGTACAGCGCTGTGGTGAGGATGTGTACGTCGCTTTGCTTCCCAGCTGGGCATGTACGCACAGCTTTGAAGATTTCTCATTCCATTGCCATGATGGTCCTTTGTAATTGTCCTTGAGGTCCCAGAAGGCATCCCTCTGAAATACGCTGTCCTAATGCACTAATTGTAAATGATTATTCTGATAAAAATGCTTCCTTTTAAATACGGTTTCTTACAGGTGCAGCTCGTTGGTTTGGATGAAGAGAGCTCGGAGTTCATTTGCAGGAACACTTTTGATCACCCCTACCCTACCACGAAGCTTATGTGGATCCCAGACACCAAGGGAGTCTACCCAGACCTGTTGGCAACCAGCGGCGACTACCTGCGTGTGTGGAGAGTGAGTAAATCCTCCCTGGGGGGAGACAACTCTGCTACTAGCTGCTGCATATTTATCTCATTTTTGCTGTTTTAATCACCTGGTTGAAGATAGAGGTGGTGATTGTGTTTTCCAGACATTTAGGTTGTAAAGCTGAGGGAAAGAAACCCGGGATTAGCACCCTGTGTTGGAAGTACAAGTGGAACGAGTCGTGTGATGTTTCTGTTTCAGTCAGATGTTTTGCTTTTTCTAAAGGTGGGTGAAACAGAGACCCGGCTGGAGTGTTTGCTGAACAATAACAAGAACTCTGATTTCTGTGCTCCACTAACATCGTTTGATTGGAATGAAGTGGATCCGTACCTTCTAGGTGAGACTGACAAAACGCTGCGGTTTTTGGCATGAAAAAGACACGCTTCTGAATTCAGTCTGGTGAAAACCCAGATGTGCCTGGCTGCTGTCACTGCACTCAGCACTCTGGTAACTAACAAGCGGACAAATTTGTACGTCAGAGAAACTGCCATTGTCTTGGGTTTCAAAAAAAAAAAAAAAAAGACAGCTCGTGGAGACTTTTGTATTGAAAGGTGGCCTCTCCAGTACAGAGCGGGTCGCTGAGGTTGGGTTAGGGGCATTCCTTTGCTGCCTCAGCTGTTCCTACCTTGCAGATAGGAGCTATCAGCCTTCAGGGCTGGGGAGCTGGTGTTCCAGTGCTGAGTAAAAGTGGATGTGAACTCCTGTGACTTATTCAGTGTGTTCTGGAGTGGTTAGAAAACTTTTTATTTCATAAAATCATTTCAGTTGCAGAAGTAAAGGCAGGAGCCCTTAAATCAGTTGGACAAGGGGGCTGAATGCATCAGGCTTAATTTTAGCCTTTGGGACAAATTGTCAATCCATGATGACTGATTCAGCAGAGGTTTGTTTTCCAGCAGAGGACAGCCGTTCGTGTCAGGGGGATTTGCCCAGAGATTAACACTGATAATGTGTCTTAGTAATTATTTCCTACATGATTTATTTTTTCTGTGTTGCACTGCTCCTATATTAAGAGCTTTACTGCTAGCCCCACCTTCAGTCCACAGAAGCAATCAGTTAATAACGATGTGCTATTGCAGTTCTAGGATTAGGCTTTGGTTTTGACATGTGCATGAGACTTAAAGGATGGGGAAGTTCATCCCAGAGCTGCATCAGGCTTCTGCATAGATTGAAGCAGACATGAGCTATTTACACTTTATTCCTGTGTGAAAGACTTTCTGCAGCTAAAAGGTTTGGGTCATTTAAATGCACAGCAGACTGCTGGCTGGTTGACATTCTTGACTTTAATTGTATGCTGCTCTTGTAGCTATTCTGATCTGTAGATGTCAGAGGCTATTACACTAATGGAGTAAGTCATTAGCAAAATTCTCACAAATTATCTTATTAAGAATATTCATTTTGCTAACAGAAGCCTTTTTGTTTCAGGTACTTCTAGTATTGACACGACCTGCACTATCTGGGGTCTGGAGACAGGACAGGTTCTTGGAAGAGTAAATCTGGTCTCTGGCCACGTTAAGACCCAGCTTATTGCGCATGACAAAGAGGTGATGGCTTTTTTTGGGGTTGTGTACATTGCATATTTTTAAAGCAGCAGAAAAGGAAAAGGGCTTTTCTTTGTTTTTTTTTTTTTTGAGAAATCTGATTATCCAAAAATGTATCTAAAATTCAAGATTTTTGGCTTTGATATACATTAGTTATAGCTAAGGCATAGAGGTTTTATACATTGCAAACTGATTAAAGCTGTACTGTTGGCTACCAGAACTGCTCTGTTTACCCATCATAAAATCTGGGTTTGAGAATATGTTTGTCTTACTAGATTATGCTCTAGAATGTTTTAGAAAAATGAGATAAAGCATCAAACTAGAATTGCAATCAACTGCATATCAAAGGCAATAAACAGCTTACAGGATTCTTTCATTTTAACAAAATCTGAGTCTGGAAAACAAATATGTTCAGTTTCAGTGAATAATCCTGTAATGACATGACTAGTTGTTGTTTTTTCCCCTCCCTTTGGCAAATGTAGTGACTTTAAAACTAGCTCGGAAGCTCAAGCATTTAACAGAAAATGTCACTGTTAGTTCTGTTATTCATATGGAAAATCCATTTTACTGTGAATTAGGAGGCTCACTAAAACTGAGGTTGTGTTTTTCTCTTTGCCCTGGTGCCGAGCAGGTGTATGACATAGCATTTAGCCGTGCAGGTGGTGGAAGAGATATGTTCGCTTCAGTTGGTGCAGATGGCTCGGTGAGGATGTTCGATCTCCGTCATCTGGAACACAGCACCATAATTTACGAAGACCCACAGCACCATCCATTGCTGCGTCTTTGCTGGAACAAGCAGGATCCCAACTATCTTGCTACAATGGCCATGGATGGCATGGAGGTGAGGCACTAGCTCTCCTGGGGGTGCTACTGGCTGTGATTTTTGGGAGGTTGCTTGGCCCTTAATTTCTTAACAACATTGCCCTCTTCCTTCAAAAATTTTGTGGAGCATGATTAAGGACCACTTCTTACTGTAGTGATTTCAGTAGGAGTCTAGGTAACTGGCATTATAAACTTGGAGATCTCTGGGGCTCCTAAATATTTCAGCTGATTTTTTTAAGAGGGATCTGTGAACCAGTTGGGCAACAGCTTTCACATAAAATCATAAATGCAAGCATTTTAGTCATCCTGTTCTTTCTCAGTTCATTGCATAAGGCGATGTACCTTAGTTTGTCGCCTGTGCTGCTTCAAGGAAGCATAATTCATTTGCCATGTCTTCATAACTCAAAAGCCCTCCTGGTGAGGCCTGGCTCTTTTTGAGATGCACGCAATTTGCTGACCAGCTAGAAACTATTCTTTGAGAACAGTGTGTGCTTGCCAGGTGCACCCTTTGGGAAAGTCTTTGCAGCCTTAGTTCAAATCTTTTTGTTTTCTGGGGGGAAAAAATAAAAAATGCAAATTAACTATGTTGTTTTTTTTTGTTTCTGAAGGTTGTGATTCTGGATGTCAGAGTTCCCTGCACTCCTGTTGCCAGGTTAAACAACCACAGAGCATGTGTAAATGGAATTGCTTGGGCGCCTCATTCTTCCTGCCATATTTGTACAGCAGGTAGGTGTGGAAAGAGATTCCAGATCAATCTTTCGCCATCTATGTTAGTGAATCTCTGCTTGGGAGCTTTTCATTACATTTGCAAAATCCTTTCTTCCAAAAAGTCAATGCACTTCTCTTACTGCCTTTTGCTAAAGATTATAAGCGATTTAGAAGCCTTTTATTAAAGCCTTTCCTAAAAAGTTTCTGGAAATAGACACCTGCTTATTGGGTGGCAGTAGTGAGCACAGTGCCCAAACTGTGCGTCTTGTTGGCTGAGCTATTTTACTTTCCAAGCTTCTTAATGTTTTTTTTTGCAAGCTAGTTCTTAAATGCTTTCAGTTGGAGTTCCACTGATTGTTTGGTTTATAACTGTCCTGGATAACTCTCCACAGTATAATTATCCAAAGGCGTGTGCAGGTTTTGATGGAGAACAGCTGCATCACTCGCTGCGTCTCCATCTTGATTTCTTATCTGGACTGCAACAGCCATATTCTATCTAGCTGCCTCTGCTACACCCCTTTTAGGGAGATGCCATGTAGGGAGATCCCGTAACACTTTGATTCTACTTCCTGTTCTGTTTTCTTGTGCAGCGGATGACCATCAGGCTCTCATCTGGGACATCCAGCAAATGCCTCGTGCCATTGAGGACCCTATCTTGGCCTATACAGCAGAGGGAGAAATCAACAATGTACAGTGGGCATCAACTCAGCCAGACTGGATAGCTATCTGCTACAACAACTGCCTGGAGATTTTGAGAGTGTAACATTACTGCTTCATGCCAAATTGAGGCAAGGCCGTATAATTTCCCCTCCCCTCTAAAGTAAGAACAACACAAGTCAAGTGGCCAGTATCTGTTGTTGCTTTGCATCTACTGTTCCAAGAAACTGTTCCAAGAATCAAGGACAGGTGTTTCCTGTCCCCAAGACTCTAAAACACAGAGACATGCTGAGCCTCTTGGACCTTTTGGGTTCTGGTTTTCCTTTTTTTTTTTTTTTTTCCTCAGTTAAAGTTCTGTATATTTGTTTGACTGTGTTAATAAGCTTGCAGGCTTTAAGTTGCTGCGTATGTCCACGTGTTTGTCAGCCAGCTGGGGCAGCACATCTAACTAGTTCGATAGATGCAAGTGCAAAACAAGGTGGGGAGAAAGACGGTGATGTTAACAGCCACCTTGGCAGGAATCCTTATCATTCCTGTTGTTGCTGCCTCTCAACTGTTTGAACATTTGTATGTTTTTTATATATTGGGCTAACTTTCTATTGAGTAAGGCTTTTCTCCCGAATTCTTACTTTTGATATGTGATCCACTTCCACAGGCCCAAAGCAGGATATATTTGTTGATACAAGTCACAATAACACTGCAGGCTCCCTGGCAGTAAAGGCCTGCCAGAATTAACTATTGCCTTGGCTCTCAATACCTGGTTACCTGGGCAGAATTTTCTGGTGCTGTGAAGTACAAGTACTTGTTGCACAATTTCTTTACACTTCTCTGATGCTAGAGGCAGTTGCTACTATGGTAGGCCTTATTTTTAAATTATAACGGAATTTATTGTGTGTCTCCTGCAGTTGTGTTAGCTAACAGAATGGTAATAGGTTTCAGAAAGAAGATACTTGCATGACTTGAGCTCCCTCTGAGGTAAATGACTTCTCAAAAAATGTTATTTGTAATGGACTTTGGATTGACATTTCCAATGAAATGATTTCCCCTTAGAGGGCTTACTATCTGAACCAAAATAAAATGGTTTCACACTTTGTAGCTTGCTTGATTGGCAAATAATATGACCAAGATTTTGTGGTTAACCTGTACCTTGGAGCTTCTTTGCATTTGGCCTATGTTCCTGGGAGTTCTTAAAAGGAGTGCAAAGCAATCTTTTTTTCCTAAATGTATTTGCTTTGTACTGTCAGGTCTTGTTGAACAAGGAGATGAGTTGGAAGGGCTGGTCTGCTATCCAAATGAAAGCTGTTTCTCTGAAAGAAAGAATTCCCTAATGTAATGCACAGAAGATGGGTTTCAAATGAAAGAAACAGTGCCACAGAGGCTATGGTTTGGCACTTGTCATCCTCATGTCTTTTTGGGATGTGTCCAGGGGCATCTGTTTCTGTTTTGAATAGTGGAATGCTCTACAGTAATACTTTGCAATCAAAGCTGAGGGGATTAGGCAAGATAAAAATCTTCAGTGAAGTCTTAATATAACACAGCTATTCAGATCGATGTTCCACAGTGCTCTCCCAATGAAGACGTGACAACCGTAGCTGGGCTCTGAGGCTATACCGGCTGAGTTTTGATCTAAGTGTCAGAAATTATCAAAATCATCCTTCCACCTAATGTATATTCACCTACAACTACAGGCAGCATTATAAATTGTAGGATGCTGGCAAACTTGAATTTTGATGGTTTATGCAGCAAAGGCAAGTTGGGGAAAGAGATTGCTGAGAAACAGTAAAACTGACACCAAAAGTGCTGTCAAGTACAGAACAGAATGAAGTTTTGTCACTCTGGACATGGAGAAATATTCTTCCACAGATTACTTTTCAACCTGAGCTCAGAAAAGCACTGCCTTGTGAATTTGTTTGCAATTCATTAGAACCAGCATTAGATTCCATCACCCCTTTTAATTGCAGAGCCAAGAAACTAACACAGTTGAAGCTCCGGGGTTTGTCAATGGCATTCTCTGTGCAGTTGTGGGATTTTTTGACAGAAGGCTTCATTTGACTTGAAGGTCAGTTTTCCTACACTAGCTGTGGTGCTGAGAGTAGTGTGTTCCACAGATCTGGTCTAGGTATCAGAACGATGTTAGCCAAACACTTGGGTTCTAAGTTTTTTAAATAGAGTTTCATCTTAAATTGGAAAATACTCAGAATTAAGTGAAAATTAGGATTTTCCTAGTAGCAGCGTATAATTACATGCAGAGCTTTAGGATCTCATCAAAATGTGCACATACTTGTAATGTGCTGTTTAATTACAAACAGTGGATATTATGTGCTATGTCACTAAGGGATTTTAACTTTGGCTTGGAGTGCAAAGTCAGTTGTTACCAGACAAGCTTTTAATTTAACTTGTGGTTTGGGGAATGGCAGGAACTACCTGTAACGTTAGTACTTCCAGAAGTCCCCTCTGTGCTTTGAAGTCTCATTCTTAAATAGATGGCATGAGTAAAGGATGAATGTGCCTGCTGCTTAGCTTAAGAACAAATCTTTTGCAATTGTCGAATTGTGCTTCAAGAAAAGACATAAGCTAATTTAGTTGAAAATAAAGTCACCAAAAGACTCCATTGGCTGTACTAAATGACAAATACAGCCTGCTTCTCTAGGAATAGAATCTGTTTGTACTAAGATGATGAAAAGAGCACGTGTGAAGGGGCTAATCGTCAAATAAGCGGGTAGCTTCTGCTAGTGTTAGAGTACAATTCTGTTGTGAACCTAGAGTGTCAGTCCTTCCACCCATAAAACCAAGGGAAGTTCTCTTGTGGTGTTGGGTTCTCATTCCAAACTCTTCAAAGGCAAGTGAAAGAGTTTTGTGGACTGCAGTGGATTCTAAATAAAACTCTGTTTAGCCAGTTGGGCTACCTTCTAGGTCCATAACGTGTTGCTTTGGGCATAATCTGTTGTCATTCTTCATATGAAATTACATTCAGAGTCACCAGAGGCTGTTTGGGAACAGGGAGATGCTACTTAAAATAGCTTCTTTTCAAAGAAGTCGCTTGAAAGGTTAATGACAGAAAAGACATGAAAATCCTCATGGGTGAGATGTTCTGTAGTGCAAATGGCACTTCCATCCAGAGAGGAAGTTAGAGACTTCGGTGCCCTTTTGTCAGCACCTGCTGACACAGTGGCAGCAAGCTAACAGTCTACTTGCTGGTTCAAGTTTATTTGCAAGATAAAATAAAACCCTGAGACTTGCCACTGTACCCTGTGAATCAGAAGATATAGTCTATCACATTTTACTGGCTTAACATTCAATTATGTTGGGCATGAAACCCCCAAAAGCATTATTTTTTTTCAAAGTTCATGGATATAAATACTTCAGCATTTGATCTTGATTATTTTGTGCTTGCTGGAGGGTGCAGAGCAACTGCTTTCAAATGCCTTGTATCCCTTGAGTATGCAGTAACATTAAGGGAAAGGTCTGAGCATCAGTGAGGTTAGAAAAGCAGAAAATCGCAGGCTATTTTGGTACAGGCAAGGCCTTGATTCTGGTACAGAAATGTCATTTTTCTCTGGCTTTGGTAGTTGTGTAGCACTCCAGTTGATTAATTCCAGATATTATGCTATTGTCTGGTTGTTATGTTCCGTTTAAACCAAGCTTTCCACAGATTTCTACTATTATGTGGGCAACCGGTTGCTAGTATATGGGCTTCAACCAGGAGATTTCAATTGTGTAATACCTCGTTAGTGAGGGGAAAGCATCCAGAATACAAGTTGGATGTTGAATTAGCGTGTTGTGTGCTAACCCTTAATTGTCTAAATGAAACGGCCTACGGTAGGTTGCGTATACCGGACTTGTACTTCTGTGTGCAGGGATTTAAAAGGCAAGGATGTGAGTGCTTTGACAATCTATTTAGAAAGGAAACGGTGGTTTCAAAGAGCGATGTGACAGGAGACTGATAATACAGGTTGTTCCGTGTGGAACCTTGAAATGTACTTAAAAGGGGGAGGCACTGCCTCTCATAAGTCAAAGTTAATGATCCTTTCAAAACTTAGCTGTAATTACTCTCCTGAATGTTCTGGATAATAGTAAAAGGATCTATTTTTGCCTGGTGTCGCAGTGAGAAAGCTGCATCAGGCTCAACTATAGATCATTGCCTACCAGGGACTAGGTGAGGGGAGAAGTCCAATATATTGGAATTCACAGATGCTCTTGTGCTTGTTTTAAATGTAAATTAAGAAAGCTGAGTGTGTCTGTTTTGTTCTCTTGCAGATGGCACTTTAACAAGTATATTTTTGGTAAGATTAGGAGGAGAGTCATCTTTTCCTCAGTCTTTTTACGGTAGGCATTTGTCTGTGTTTTGTATGAAATATTAAATAACAACAGTCACTGAAATCCTCAACTGGCTATGGCTGTCAGTATCTAGTGGACCCTCATCTGTTTCTACTAAACTCCAAAACCATGAGCACTTGACAGTACTGTTTATGTTAAACTGAAGCTCTCTATTCAGAGAAAGACACAACCTTGCAAGGTCACCCCAAGTAATTTAGCGCAGCTTGTCACCCGGAGTCCCTTTTTGCTTTATTTAGGAACTTGGCAGTGTTTGGCAATCTCTCTTCTACTGTTTGACAGCAGCAGTGGCAGGTTGGTGGTGTACAGATGTAGCTGGATTCTTTGGGTAATGTTTTTGTGATAGAAAAATTGCTGCTGCTGTCTGTAAATTCACACAACCTGAATTCTTGAGCTTGTCAGTTCCTCGTTTAATGGTGTTTTGTCTCTTTCAGAACATCCTCAAAAAAAGGATGAATGGCAGCAAGGGTAAGCTATAGGCTCAGTGGATTGCAGAGTTACAGTTCCAACAAAATACTGAAATGGTTAGTCTTCCCATTGCTGGTTAGCAAAATGGCCCTGCCACCTCACATCCATACTGTTACCAGTTAATACAGGTTATCTCTACATATTTACTGCTTCCTGCTGTCAGACCAATATTCCAGAGCAGGCCTGTATTTATTGTACAGTGGACATTAAAAACAAGGCGTCCAAAACCTGTTCTGGAATGGGCAAGGTGCTGTCAACTGTGTCCCTGTTTCTCTTGATCTTTGCGGAGAATCCAGGGATTTATTTGTATGTGGCACTTAACAAGCACTTTCTCATGCTTACTTAGAGAGGCAGCTGTATTTCACCCTACTTACCTGAGAAGAGTCAGAAATGTTTTATTGCTGAGGATATTGAGAGGAATTTAGCATGCCCAACTCTTTTTAGGAAGAGATTTCCAGAACTCTTCTTGATCAGCAGCATTCACCAGCACTAAAAAGCAGTAATTAAAAATGCAGCTAAACACCAGTTACTGAATGCTCATCATTCGTGGCAGACTCCAGAGACAAAGGCACTTGTGAGACTTGCTCGCTGCTGTCTAATTTCAGAAGATAACTTTGTCTGCCATATATCTCCGTGGCCTTTTGTGCAGCCTTTGATACTCAGCATCAAGCTAGGATTTTCGTACTCATTAAAAAAAAAATCTGTATGACTTCCATCCAATTTACTCCTTTTCAGAAAATCTAACAAAAAGATTGTTTCCTGAAAAATATTGCTGCAAAGGGTAGCTGTAAGCCCATATTCCAGCTCTCATTGATAGCCACAAGTCAACATCCCTTGGAGTTTGCTCTCACGACTGTAAAATGTGTGACTCAAGTCTCCTCCATTAGAGACGACGATCGATCTGTCAAATCTGAACAAAGGCATAAATGCGAGAACTAGTGAAAGTCATAGTACAGCTGTGAAGCAATGTGTTGCTTTTCTGACAACCTGGTGAATATGAATTATGAAATCTACTATTTAAAAGGAACCTTTTTTTAAACTTGGGTCGCTAGCAGTGTAAAATGTAATTTAAATCTGTTGCGCCGAAGCATTTTTGTTACCGATAGTCAGTAGGAGATGTTTACTTTTGTGTGTTTTTTCCCTTCTGCTCTTTCCATTCACGGTCCCGTTGTGGTAATTTCCTGAAGGTGTAATCTTTGTAGCATGATTGTACAAACATTCATATGAAACTCCCGACTTCTTGTTCTCACTAAAATATGTTAAAGCAATAGTAGTTTTACTTCTGTCCTTCTTTTCTCCACCTTCCATATTGAGATTTGCAACTTTGCTACTATACTGTCCTAGAGGAATCCTAGTATCCTGCTGTTCAACAGACATGTTGTTGACATGGATAACTGCAGTGTCCCTATACTCCTTTATTTTTATGGAGAAAATGCAAAAGGTTTTGTTACAACGGATTTTAACACCTGAGTCATGGAACCATACTGTTGAAACTCTGTAAATTTTAAGGCAATTTTCTGAAGTCGCTTGTAAGTGGAATGTTGCATCCTTTTATGCTATTTCCTGCTTCCTATGTAGTTTTATTCAGATTTTTTAACCTTCTTTCTAAGTTTCAGCCTCCTGTGTATTAGGTACAGTATTTTCTGCCTTTCATACTTTGTAATAAAAATGGAACATTTGTAGATTGACTGCAGTTCACTGTGTGGTGAATTGAAACTGGTACCCGTGGGACTAGCAGGGAAATATTTAAAATAGGTTTCATGTATCCTGCGTGAAGTTCATTGCTGTGGAAGGGAGGGTGATTGTTTTATCTTTATCTCAGCTTTACAAAGCTGGTGAGATGTATTAATCTCTTATCCTACTAATTAACGAAACTAACTTGATATTTCTAGCTACAGTAAGTTACAGGTTGCTCCAAATAATTATGTTGTTAGGAAGCAAGTCATAAGAGAACTTGAACAGAAGTGTTAATATTTAAAGTACACCTACTTTTACTTTTTTTGAAACAAGTGTACCGCGTGTTGTCTGTGCTCATGTTTTCTGACTTCCTTGCATAGTACTTCCCTACAGAACAAATAGTAATTATCTGCCTGCATGTTTCTGGTACTTAAGATGAGAGGAAGAGGGATTTTCTAATACAAATAATTGGTCTCTAAGGCTTTTTGAATACAGGCAAATGGAAGTCAAAGCAATTAGGCCCTTATTTAGCTTCTAAGCCTGATGTATAGGTGACTTCTGTTAAAGGGCATTTTCTTTACAGGCTCTGTCACTGGTGTCGTTGCTGGAACTGGGACCTAGAGGAGAATAGGGTAGCAGAACTTGGAAATCTGTTTTTAACCTTAAAACTTGGTGAGCAGCATTGATGATTTCAGTAAGTATTTAGATTATCTCTGGTTCAACTAAACTGTTGTCTGAAAACTAGTGTACTTTTGGATTCTTCTCTAATTCTTTGTATACTGGCTTTGAAATGAAAGCTTTTTAAGCTTCATGACCACAGTGGAAGGAGTTGCCTATAAAGATGCACTGTTTAAGCTATATATGGACTTTGTTCCAGTAATCCATATTTGGAAAAGATGCCTTCCTCTAAGAGTTGTGTCTTTACCCTAGAAATGTATTTACATCCTCCTAGATTCTTTTTCCTGGATCTGTGATTTAGAATTCTCCAAAAAAGGTTTCTCAGCTTCCATTCTAGCAGAGGAAGGCAAGAAATTTAAATTTCTGTATGCCAAATCGCAGCAACTGCTTTCAATATTGAGACATACTGCATCAGCTTCCCACTTGGAGAACGTGCTTTCCTCTTTGTAGAGGTAAATAACAATATGTATTCAATTAGCATTGAACTTGCATTTGCTTGAAAGCAATTTATGCAGAAATGTTAAGTGACAGTCATAAGCAGCAAATATTTAATGCCAGAATTCAAAGATGCCAAGCGCTACCTGTCATATTTTTAGTAACTTTCAACTGAGAAGAAAATCCCCATCTCTGTAGGGAAGCAACTAAAACAGAAAAGTAAAAAACAGAAAAGTAACATTCACTGTAAAGCCAAATTATTGTTCTTTGGTTGACTTTGCTAACAATCTAAATTAAATCTGTCCTTTCCATTTGGCATAACTCCTTACCCAGTATGGTATTACGGGGAATGCAACAAAAATAGGATCAGTGGCTATCGGAGGTAGGTCCCCTTCCAGCTGAGGGAGCTCAACCTGTCTTCCCATCTTTTCCCTTCATTAGGGACCAGTAGGATGCAGAAATGTGTCAGTTGGGTAGGATGTGGGAGCTCGCTCAGCAATAACCAAACAAGTCTACCTGTTTCTTATAGGCATCCTGTCCCTTTGGTGATAAAGACTAGAAGTCTATAAAGTACAGCTGGAAGCAACCGGTTTGCGCCCTAATTAAGTCCTGTGGGAAAGACTGTGATGACAACTTCTGCAAATTGGACCTACTAGTGCAAAAAGTCAGGAGCTGGTAGATGATGAGAGAAACAGACTGCTTGTCAGTGTAGGAAAACAAGTGCCCTTAAGTCCTGTAGAGGAATATGCGTAGAAAAAGAAACAGCGAGAGGTTCTCTGCCCTTTGTAAATATTAAGGAACAGCTGACATCTGCTGTGGCTGGCTGGCTTGCTTGCTGTGCGACCCTGGGAAAGTCACTTTTTTCATAGCAGCTGTAAGCCGCACGTAATTCATCACTGATCAGTAAGTGGCTGGAAAATACTTGGAAGTTAAAGATGTCCAGCAATAACACGCAGTGGTTACAGTAATGCAGTGACTTTAACAAACTTGTGCTTTAATCTTGGGCTTTTTCTTGGTGCTGCTCCCTAAGTGGTCCAGATTGCCAGCTCAGAAGCAAGGAATGATCTAAAAGCCTACAATATTTCTAACATCCTTCCTCCTCTTCCTTGTCTTCTGTTCAGCCCACTACAAGCCGGAGAATGGCTCCTATTTTTTTTAACCAGACAGCTTCAGAGCCCCCTCTACTGGAGTGCTGACAGCAGTAGGCCAGAGTCTGGCCAGCAGAACAGGGCAGGTACCAGCTGTTCTTCTGGGGCTGGGGAATGAATGCTACACTTGTGCTTTTTAAGGAGATGCTTCACATGGTTGATGTGCTTTGGTGGTGGTGAGGTAAGGTTTGGCCCTTCCATGTTGTGCCACGCTATCCTGAAGTTGGATTACAGTGATAGTTCTCTTAGTTTTCCATCAAAAAACCTGCCTGCAACGTTAAAGCTGAGAACACCAAGAGAGCGGGTTAGGAGAGCCAGAACTGCCTGGAACCAGCATGACTGCTCTTCTCAGATCTGCAGAAGAGAGTGCAGAACACTTTCATGCATCGTCTGAAGATTTATGGATTTTCTTCTCCGCTACCCACCCCCTTCCCCCCAGTATTTTTTTTTCTTTGCACAGCTCCCAGTTCAGTGTCTCTGGCTGTGGAGTCTGAGAGGCTGAATAAGGAAGTTTTGGCATGGGACGAGGCTCAGCCTGGAGACTGCTAAGCTCCCCAGGAAGGATGTGTGTACCTAAACAAGAAGGGAAACAGGAAGGAAAGAAGAAATAGTACATCTGATAGCAAGGAGAAGAGGCTCTTTGAGTCAGACAGGTATGCTTCAGAAAACGGAAATACTACCAGAATAGAAAATATGATGGCATAGCAATTAAGAGACTGGGAAAAGATGCCAGGAGTTAAATCCCAAAGGCCTACTCCAGACTTCCTGTGTAACTTTTAACAAGTCACTGGCTCTGTGCAACACTCTTTAATCCCTAAAATAGGGATTACATTTCCTTTTCTTGCTTCATGCTGTGTGACGGCATTAAACAATTAGGCCTCTGTAAAGTTCCTTTAAAACAAATGAGCTGACTATAAACACAGTAGCTCCTGTAGAGTTTTGGTGAATATCTGTAGTGATGATTTTACATGAAATGGCTTCAAACAATCTGAATAGCTTTGAGGTGAAGTATTAAGTATGTTTTATAGTTGTTATTTACAGAAATGCTCCTGCTTTTTTGGAAAGCAGCAGCTTTAAAAGGATGTGGGCAATCAGGGTGGAAAACCACAGAATATCAGTTTGTGTCATAGTGTTTTTAGTAAAATGAATAACCTGATTCTTTTGTTCAAAATTAGTGCATCATTAAGTAGATAGTAAAAGTGAAAAAAACTTACTTTTCCCCTGAAGATAAACAAAATAGGGGCATCTGTTAAATTTTCATGGTATAAACTGTAACTGCAGTCCAGGAAGGGGTGTACCAGCTTGTCTAGAAAGTAAAATATCAGGCGGGAAGTCTACAATGGGCCAAAAAAGGTCTAATGGCACTTGTGTGTAAACAGTGTCATGATAACGTCTCCAAAAGAGAACAGAACTGCAAATCAGCAGACTCAACTTGCTGTCATGCACATCAGGCTCGATAGGTGCGTGAAGTAATGAGCCATCAAGGACAAATCATTCTGTTTTCAGAGGAGGAAGAAGAACCTGAGTGAAATCCTGACTTTCTGGGCAATTGGAGATGGAAAGAGCACGTTTTACCAGGGTGGCTGTCTCCTACCATCTGCTGGAGGCTCCTCATTCATTGTCAGAATTGATGACTGGTGTCTGGTGTCTCTCCGGTTTAAATAAGCCCACTTTCTGTACAAAGGACTTGTAATAGGTTTCATGTAACAGGACTTCAACTGAGAATTTCAGTCAAAACCATGTAAGAACTGGAAGACAGACAAAAATACCAAAGGGTGAGGTGACAGTGTTTTCACATCAGAGCTGGCACAGCGGGGATTTAATACTGAATTTCTCCAGTTCTAGTCCCAGGAGTGATCTCATTAAAGCCTTCCTATAATGTCCTTGGCACAAAAAGCAAGCATGATAATTAAATTTGGTGATGAACAAAAGTGGGAGGCTTCAATAATATGAGGGAACTAGAATATCGTAGAGAATTGATGACTTTGAAGAGTGAGAAATAGACATGAGATGAAATGTAGCTATGGAGAGTACAAAGCTGTGAGTTTAGGGGTTAAGAGAAATTTGCAAAGGATGCTAATAGTTTATTACTTGGAAATTAGTGCAGAAAGGAAGGTGGTTTTACTAGTGGATAAAGGGTAGAGGAGAGGAATCAAATTGGAACAGGGGCAGAAAAAGCTGCCAGGAAGATACCACAAATACCAAGCTTGTATTATAAGAGTTAGAGTGGCTTACTCATCTATTAAAATGAAGCCTGGAAGGGGATATGATTATCTTCTTGAAGTATTTAGAGAGAAAATACCAGGGAAAAGGAAAAGATTATTTAAGTAAAAGGATAATCTTGACATGAAAACAAATGGCTATAAGCTGGGCATGAATACAAGACAGAATATACAGGAAAAGCAAATCAAGAGATACTAAAAAGCCTAAACACTGACAGCATTAGACTTGGTTTTGGATGGGAACTTCAGGTGAGATCTGGGAAAGCCATCTAGTCCAACCCCCTGCTCAGAGCAGGCTGACTTCAAAGTGAGATTATTGGCTTTGTCAGGTAATGTCATCATGCTTTCGGTAAATCCTGAATTCTTCCTGGTGAGTGGGGTCTAGATTCCTGCACTTGCCCACACTTCTGAGAAACTTTCTTTTCCAGTCTAGTTTTCTTTGTGTGGCTTATCCAGTTGATGCAACCCCTCTGACATTGCCGTGTTGCTTTTGAGCAAAAACATTTAGAAAACAATGCACTTGCTGCTAGATGTCTGCCAGATTGAAAAGCAGCTGCTGACACCATCTGCTCGAGGTGGGTTTCCCAGCAGCAGGGTGGCCAGTGCAGCAACAGGGAAGGAGAGCTGTACTTGTTCTTAAAAATAAAATAAAAAATAAAGTAACCACACCCCCTGCTGTCCCTCGTGCAGGAAAAAAAAAGCACTATCAAAATATCATCCCACAGGTGGGATGGAAACAAGCAAGGAAAGCAGCTAAAGCCTGGACATTGTTTTAAAAGGTATGGGTTGATTTATGAAGTTTGAGGTAGAATTACTGGGTTAGATGGGACAACCACAGTAGTCCTCCTTTGCTCTAAAACCTCTGCAAATGCACTGTGCAGTGTCTGGTTTGGTTTGGGGTGATCCCCCTCAAAGTTTTTTCATGTTTTGTGGCATTGAGCTTTTCAGGAAGAATGTATTCCGCTTGCAGGCTGTCTCTTCAGGGTGGCTTGGCAGACGGGACTACTAGAACTGGAGGAGGAAAAAATTACCAAGTGTCTACAGGTGAGTGAACGGGGCAGGTGAGCAGTTCCACTTCCACCACCAAAAACACTTTCCTGTTTAGTCAAAACAATAAATGAAAGGGAAGAAAGGCTGAGCTCTAAATCCCTGAGGCTAGAGTTCACTCCTGGGCATTAAATCCACGTGAATTTACTTCCATGTTGAGTAACTTTAATAAATACATGGTCACCTAGCAGCGTTGTGGTTGTGGAGAGCATGAAAATGCTTTTGCAGGCTTAAAGAACGAGGGAATTGTTTATCCTGTTACTTGGATGTTTGTCCCTTACTGCACTCTGTGGGGGCCGTGGGGTGCCTGTGAGGCTCAGGGGACACAGGCAAGGCTTGGTCATGACACAAATTTTGGTCAGAGCAGCCCCTGAACAGAGACCTCTCCCCTCGGGTGCCCTCGGTGGTGCTTGGGGGAAGTGTCCAATGCTTTTTTTTTTTCTTTGAAACAAACAAACAAAAAAACATTTTTGCGGCTTTGAGGCTCTATTCTATTATGGAACTGTTTTATTTTTCAAGAAAAAAGAAGCCCATTCTTAACCATCCTCTTTTTATTTTATTATTTTTAAGCAGAGCCTTAACCTCGTTGCCACCCTCCCTGCGTGACGGGAGCGAACACCCAGGGCCCAACGCGGGCCCCGCGCGGCGGCCTCTAGGACCCAGCGCCGAGCACACGGCGGCCGGGGGCGGGCCCTGGGTGCCGCCCGTCACGCTGATTGGCAGCCAGCAGAGGGCGGGCTCCCCGCTCACCCCCCCAGTGGCGGGTCGGAGGGGCGGACCCACCAGCATCCCCATCCAGCAGGCGGCGCGCTGATTGGCGGGCCGAGCCGTCTGCTGGCGGGCCGCGCGGCGCTGATTGGCTGCCGGCGGCGGGCCGGCCCCTGTGATTGGCAGGCGGCAGCGGGTGCGCGGCGGCGGCCGAGCCGTTTGTTTTGCTCCCGGCGGCGGCGGCGGCGGCGGGGAACGATCGGCACCGCCCCAACCCCCCCCCTCCCCCCTCCCTCCCCCGGTCCCCCCCCCTCCCTCCCTCCCCTCCCGGGGCCGCCGGAAGGAGCCCGGCAATGTGGCGGCGGCGGCCCTGAGCCCTCCCCCCTCGGCCCGGCCGCCATGGAGCCGCGGCGGTGACAGCCCCGGAGCGCAGCCCGCCGCCGCCCGCCGCCATGGGTGAGAGACGGGGAACGGGGGGGAGTACGGGGAAGGGGGGTGGGGGGGGGGGGGTCCCGTTGTGGTGGGGGCTGGGCCGCGTCACGGGGCTGGGGGTGGAGCCTGAGGGGACCGGGGGCTGGGGGGGGGGGCGACCGGGGGGTGTGGGGGGAAGCGGAGGCAACCGGGAGGGGAAGGGGCGGGGGGGGACCGCAGGCTCTAGGGGGAACCGGGGTGTATAGGGGGAGCCGGGGGTTGATGGAGCCGGGAGGGGCAGGGGGGGACCGGGGATTGTAGGGGGGAACCGGGAGGGGATGGAGCCAGGGGGGACCGGGAGGTGTAGAGAGGACCAGGGGGCTTTAGGAGATCGGGGGGGGGGGGTAGTGTAGGGGTCCCGGAGGGGGACCTGGGGATGTGGGGGGACCGGGGGACCCGTCCCGGTGCTGGGGTTTTGCTCCAGGGCTGAGGGGCCCTCTGGCAAAGAGCGAGGCCGCCGGGCTGCACGCACAGCCCATGCTTGCGAGGCTATTTTTTAAAATATTTTTTCATTAAAATATTGTGGTAGTGTGGCAGAACGTGGGCGCGTTGCCGGGTGGTTTGGGTTAAATCGGCTCGAGGTCAGCACGGGCACCCTGCGGCCCCCCAGGACCCTGCATGGGGTTGCTCTGGGGATGGCTGCTGGTGGCCACCAGCGGGGTGGCCGTGGGGCCAGCGGGGTGGCCGTGGGGCTGGCCAGACATCCACGGGGCCGGTGGGGTGGCCGTGGGGCCAGCCGGGTGTCTGTGGGGCCAGCGAGGTGTTTCTCTGTCACGTTGGTCACAGGCCTGTCAAGGCACCGCTTCCTCCGGGGAGCTTTCACGCTCGCTTGCTGCATTTCTCTCAGAGGGTAACGCACAAAGCCACGTAAAGGAGTTAGGTGAACTCTTTCTGGACTAAAAAGTTGGTTTCGAAAGCTGACATCACTGAATTTGAATGATTAATATGTTGTGTTTTTTTTTTTTTGAAGTTATGCCTTCTATAGAGAACTGGTTTCGTTCTTGGGTTTTGCTTTTGTTTGTTTGTTTTGTTGCCTCATTTCCCTTTTAGTTTAAAGAGACATCTCTTATGTAAGAGAATAAAAAATGTAACTTCTCTAAACCCACGCTTACCCCTGCTTATATATTGGCAGGGGAATTAGCCCGTGCTCCAGGCGACCCTGCTTGAGCAGGGGGGTTGGACTGGGTCCCTGGAGGTCCCCTCCAACCTCCCACATGCTGTGAATTTCTGAGCCGATTCTGTGAATTTCTGCTGTTATCTGCAGCGCAGAATTGGGTTGCTTTGTGGGCTGCAGCTTGTTCCTTTCTTCCAGCTAAGTTTGCCGTTCTGAGGCTCACCTGCATTATTTATTCCTAGTGAATAACCAGTTCTTTTATTTATACTGTAACTTCGTAAAGCATTGCAAACCCTGCTCAAAGCCAAAGTAAAGCAAGTTTGCTTCCTTTGTGGCCCTGGACAATCCGAGCTATGGTAACACTTACCTAAAAGAAGCTTGCAGCTTGCTTTGATCTTGGAAATACAACAAATGTGTGCATCCACAAGTAGGTTTCTGTTTTCTAAAGGGAGGTGCAGTATTGTCCGGTTCGTATCTTCCCTGAAGGAACCAACCTGGTGGTACCTAGGCTTAAATAGTTGAGAAGGATGGAGCTGGATTTCCGCAGAAGCGTTCTCCAGCAGCTTTGGGATGCCTGTTTGCAAACAGCTGGGTGCAGAACGACGACGAGCAGTTCATGGAGCGCTCCTCTGTAGCGCTGCACGGAGTAATTACGGTACAGCTGCGAGCAGACTGCTCCTGATAGGAAAGATCTTATCTTATCTCAATTAACGCGGCATTCGTTATCAAGCCTTTTAATGAGACTGGTGGATAACGGGCTGTGCAGTGCTCTGGTTTGCTTCCCTCGTGTTTTTCGGAAGCTGGTCTGAGCGGAGCGGAGGGGTGATGATGGGAGGTTAGTGTTGCAGGTTTGGGGGTGCCATCAATGCAGCCGAGGCTCACTGCTGGTGGATCTCTGGCACATCAAAGAAGGGGCTACAGCTGAGGTTTATTTCCAAACAGAGAGCTCCTCAACAGCATTTAAAGTAAATACATGCATAACCAGTTCTTTTATTGATGTCGTAACTTCATAAAGCATTGCAAACGTTGCTCAAAGCCAAAGTAAAGCAAGTTAATTTCATAAGTTTACATTTCATAGTGAATCTGTGGATATTTGCTGCTCATCCAGAGAAATGCACGTGTACGTGGGACACGGGAGAGCGCCCTTTGGGCCGAGTGGCCTGCACAAGGCCTAGGATGAAATGCTCATTGCAGGCCCAGCTGCAGTTGAGTCTTTCCCTCGATCTGCTCTTTTTTTCCTGCCTGTGTCACTTCCTTCCCTTGGCTCGCTGCTTGCCCGTAGCCAGCTCCTGGGTTTTGCTGCGGTGACAGCCCCTGCGGTGTCGGGGGGGAAGGGAGGGGGCCAAGCCTGCAGGTCAGGGCCGAATCCTGCTGGGGGGCTGTGTCGGTGGGGAGAGGGACCCCAAACACACATCGCGTGTGTCGGGTTCATGGACATGCTCTGATTTCTCTTTTAAATTACAGACCAAGCCACGCGTGGTTTCCAAAAAAAAAATCTGGAAACAGCATTTTGCTCAGCCTGTTGCAGAATACCCAGTGCTTCGTTCGGCGCAATGTTGCGAGGGGCTCAGAATTAAAATTTTCCAAAGAAATACTCGAAAGCTCTGAAAACACACTGAATTTCTCTCCCTAACTTGTGATACTTACTCATTGCCCCTGCATCTGCTGATCGTTTGCTGTTGTTGGGGGGGGTGGGGGGGGATACCAAACAACCCCTTATTTGTTCGCTTTTCTTCTTTTTTTCCTAAACAGCTGCAGCATCATGCCTTCGATTATCACGCTGTATAAAACAGCATCTTGGTTTATAGGGCTTTACAGACTTCCTGTTTTTACCAGCGTGCAGATACTTTTACTCTGTTTGAACTTTGTGATTTTTTTTTTTTTTTTTTGCAAAGCTCTTTCTATTTTCTGCCACTGCAAACACGCAGACTTGCTCGGACCCGTGTAGTAAGCCGTGTGTGAGCTGAAATAAACGCTTCATGCAGAGGAACAGCTTTCTCCGTGAGCAGCAATTCCCCTTTATCGATGTTATAAAAATCCTTGAGTGTAGTTTTTAAAACATGAAAAGCATTTCCTGGACAACATCTTTCCCGCACAAAGCAGAACTGTGTTTCCCAGACCTAGTGGAGACCTAGCAAAACAGGGTCTCTCAGTGAGCTTCAAAAATTGCTTATTTTTCGTTTGTAATAACTTTTGCATTGTGTGATTAATGCGATGCTGCTGCACATGCTTCCTTAAAGGCAGCCGATGGAAATCATCTATTCTGATGGAAATAAAGAAGTATTCATGCTCCTCAACGTTAAATCCATCACAAGGTTGTCTGAAATGGAAACATTTTTTCCATCCATTGCATTCAAATCAACATTTGGCCTTCATTTTATGTTAGGAAATGGATTATTTCTCTTTTTATCTCACCAGCGTAGGGATGAATTATAGGATACGTTTCGGTACTAGGGTCCTAACCCAACCCTAGTTACTTGGGGCCTGATAGCCTGCTGCGAGACTTCTAAAACGTGTAATTGCGTAAGATTTGGATTCACCTGCAGTTGTTCCATCAGCCTGCCACGTTCCAGCGTGTTCCTTTTTGCCTGGATGTAAGCTTTCAGCATTAGAGAGGAAGCCCAGATCACAGTAAGCGTCGCGCGGACCTCGCAGTGCACCAGCTAGGGTTTAGCTGCTGCCCTTCGGAGCTTCGTATCTTTGTGAATCCACAGGTTGAGTTATAACCTATATCGAGAGATGGAGAAGTGGTTAAATGCCTGTCCTCTTTGCCTGCTTCCTTCTTCAAATAAGAGACAGAAAATGAGCCGGGGCTTTGGTGCCCAACGCCTGCAGCCCGTGATCCCCTCGTAACTGCTGATCTTGATTTCTGAGTGACGTGCCGTATTGTTTAGATGCAGTTCCTCATTCACTGATGGGTTCCTTGATTGATATGATTTCTTGTCATGAGTGCTCAGTTACGAGCTGTTTTCATAGCTGTTTTGCCTGCCCAAAGGAGCCCTGACCGGCTGCCAAGACAAGCTCTTCTTCCTCCTCCTGGTATCTGGCCAAACCCCAAGTGCGCTGTAGTGGAAAACTTGTGTCCCCGCTCGTCGCGGCGTGCTTTGGGTGGCAGGCGCTCCAGGGACGTGCCAGTCCCTAATTCGTAGCGTCTTGTTGCGCAGTCACAGTCTTCACTGGCCAGGTTACTCAGAGGTTATGCTTAACATCAACCAAGATTAAAGAAGAAGAGTAAACTGGAGACGCTCCAGTAAGGTAAAAGGTTAAATATTGGACGTGAAGTTGGAAACAAATTTAAAAAGAAGTTGTGCTGTCAGCTACCTGGAACTTGAACTTCATTCACATGTTTTTTCACATTTTCCTCACACAAGAGTTTACTTAGTGCTGAGATAGGGATAGTAATTATTTCCTTTGGCTAAGTGCTTCTCAGAAAGCCCCCTCTTGCTCTGGTTGGGTTACTTACGGTTGGGTTACTCATTCCCTGGTTCCTTGAGCATGCAGATGGAAACTCAAGGAACGCTCTCCCTTCTACACTGCCACAATGTAGTTATTGTCTCGTCTGGCTTGTCTTGGAAAATTGTGATTTGGTGCATTTTATTTTATTTTTTTTTTAACTTTGCTGTGCTCTGTTTTAATTTGAAGGGTTTTATTCTAAGTTAACACCTCCTGCAGGTGACCTGGGGAGAGCTCCTTCCCTTCCCCTCTCTTGCCTGGCCGAGGTGTGATGCTTCTGTTTCACTTACAACACTTGATAGATTTATGTCTTAATAAATGATACAGCACCTCATTAAAATCCAAATAATTCTTTTTCTTGGTGGTGCTGGGAGAGCAATGGGATGAATGCACGATCTGAGAGCAGGATGCTAACCCTCCAAAATTGCCCTCAAGCTACCAGAGGAGTTCCGTGTTGCGTTTATCGATTCTTGATGCAATCAAAATCCTGGAAACTGTTTGTTTGTTTGTTTGTGATTCTTAGCAAACACCAAAGCTAAGTAACCTTGGTAGGAAATCCTTGGTAGGAAATGCCCCCGGTGGTTTGCAGGGTACCTGTTCCACGCGTCGAAGGACTGCTGAGGTCTACAGCTATTGACCGGGTTTAAATGAACTGGAAAATGTTTAATGGGAATATGGTCCAGATTTTTTAGTGGTTAAACAATTGCTCTTGTTTTGGGGGGATGCATAAAGCTGCCTGTCAAGAAGAAATAGTAAAACGAGAGCTTACCTCGCCTTACCAGCATGTACTGCAGCCCGGAGTGGAAGTACTTCTGCTCTACCATTCAGTCCTGCCAGGGAGGAACCAGTGGCTGGAACAGAGATAGTGGCAATGTGGCTTCTCTTCTGACGGGGACTGGTTTAGATGCTGCCCCCGTACAAGTCGTTGGTACGTTTTCATCCTTTTTGCTCCTAAGTGTTGGTAGCATTTGTTCCCTACGTGCTTTAGAAGCTGGACGCGTCCCACAGCTGTCAGCTTTAAGCACTGCAAAAATCTGCTGTTGAGGCATTGCTTAATTCTGAACGCAGTCTTCTGCATAAAACATAAGCTGGCTTTATGGAGAGACACTCCTGGACAGAAGCATGACGTGAAGCTGAAGAAACGATTGCTCTCACTGAGCCCCCTTCATAGAGAAACGCAGATGCACACCAGCCTGTCATTTAACCTACAGCTGGTCCCAGGGCACCACTTCCCGCTGTAAACCCTCACCCATCCGAATCGGCACCTTGGCTTGTGAGTAAAGGTGTAGCCCTGCTGGAATTACAAAAGAACTTTGTCAGGTATTTACGTATCAGCCTCAGAAATGCTCGATTCAATTCAAGCATGTCAAACCGATGTTTAAGGACCTTGGGGAGAAAGGAGAAGGAGGAACCTGATGTATCCAAACGTGCATACCTGACACACTTCGTACGAGTGTGGGTGTCGTCTGTGCTTTTGTTGTGTAATGTCACTTTCAAATGTTCCTACCCCACCCAAAAAAAAAAACTTAAAGCACAGAAAGCACAGCTTTGCATCCAGAACTGCTGGTGAAGTTCAACCAGACTCTTTAAAAGGGCAGATTGTCCTTCTGGGCATGCTTACGGCTGATCTGATTGCTGGTTCACATTTCATGCATCCATTATTCCTCAGTATCAGGAAGGATTTAACTGGACACCTTATTTACCAAGGAAACAAGGCTTTATCCCCCAAAACACCGAGTCCATACGTGAAACAGCAGCCCCGCAGTGCGGTAGGCATGAGTGCACCGTTAACGGGTCATCTCGGTGGTAGCATCTGATACTGCTTTGTTGCACAGATGGCACGGACCTAGGAGCAAAGACACTACCCCCAGTCCCATTTTGAACCAATTTTCAACTTATTTTTCCCCCTTTAACAACGCATCAAGTAATTTAGGATTGTTATGCTTGCAGAAGCAAAGGATTCTTTTCAGTAGCTGCTAAACACCTTCCTTTGTGCCAGCATCCATCACAGCCCGGCTCCTACTCATTCCTCAATAGAAGAACACCTTAAATTGGTCACATCAGGAGTCTTAGCATCAGGAAAGTTTTAGTCTAGCGTACATAAGAAATATTTCTGTGTGTCTTTTTGTTTTTCTGCATTTGTAAGAAGCCTTGACGAGAATCTGCTGCACTGTGTGCTGCCAGCAGAGAGTTCTTAGTGCTGTTCGGTTTGAATCTGTTCAGTAGGTTTTGAAGTCTCATAAGATGTTTTGAACTCTCTTCTTTGCGGGAAGAGAGAACCATTTGGGGAGATACTGGTACAAATGGATTTGAATTGAGATGTTCTAAGATGGCTCACCGTCCAGATTTTCGTTTTCTTTCTGCTGGCTGTGGTTTGCTCCACTGGCAAGCAAGAATTTTCAAAGAATCATCTAGGTTGGAAGAGACCTCCCAAGATCACCCAGTCCAACCTCTGACCTAACACAACCAAGCCCTCCACTAAACCATATCCCTGAGCTCTACATCTAAATGGCTTTTAAAGACCTCCGGGGATGGTGACTCCACCGCTTCCCTGGGCAGCCCTTTCCAGTGCCTCACAACCCGTTCAGTAAAGAAGTTCTTCCTAATATCCAACCTAAACCTCCCCTGGTGCAACTTTAGCCTGTTCCCCCTCATCCTGTCACTAGGCACGTGGGAGAACAGACCAACCCCCACCTCGCTACAGCCTCCCTTCAGGGACCTGTAGAGTGCAATAAGGTCACCCCTGAGCCTCCTCTTCTCCAGGCTGAACAAGCCCAGCTCCCTCAGCCTCTCCTCGTAAGCCTTGTTCTCCAGGCCCCTCACCAGCTTCGTTGCCCTTCTCTGGACTCGCTCGAGCACCTCCACGTCCTTCTTGTAGCGAGGAGCCCAAAACTGAACGCAGTACTCGAGGTGCGGCCTCACCAGAGTCGAGTACAGGGGGACAATCACTTCCCTGGACCTGCTGGCCACGCTGTTTCTTATGCAAGCCAGGATGCTGCTGGCCTTCTTGGCCGCCTGAACACACTGCTGGCTCATATTCAGCCGACTGTCAACCAATACTCCCAGGTCCTTCCCTGACAGGCAGCTTTCTAACAGCTCATCTCCCAGCCTGTAGTGCTGCTTGGGGTTGTTGTGCCCCAGGTGCAGGACCCGGCACTTGGTCTCGTTGAACTTCATAGAGTTGGCCTCAGGCCATCGGTGCAGCCTATCCAGATCCTTCTACCCTCGAGCGGATCGACACACTCACCTAACTTGGTGTCGTCTGCAAACATACTAAGGGTGCACTCGATCCCCTCATCCAGATCATCGATAAAGATATTAAAGAGGACTGGTCCCAGTACTGAGCCCTGGGGGACTCCAGTAAAGACCAGCCTCCAGCTGGATTTGACTCCATTCACCACAACTCTTTGGGCCCGGCTACCCAGCCAGTTTCTGACCCAACAAAGCGTACAGGCCAAGAGCAGCCAGTTTCTCAAGGAGAGTGCTGTGGGAAATGGTGTCAAAAGCCTTACGGAAGTCAAGGTAGACCACATCCACAGCCTTTCCCTTGTCCACCCAGCGCGTCACTTTGTCATAGAAGGAGATCAGGTTCATCAAGCAGGACCTGCCCTTCATAAACCCATGCTGACTAGGCCTGATCGCCTGCTTGCCCTGCAAGTGCCACGTGATGACACTCAAGATAATCTGCTCCGTGAGCTTCCCTGGCACTGAGGTCAATCTTTTTTAAGGTAACAGGATATAGGATTGGAGGGAAGAGATTCTTGCTGGGTTTTCCTTGGCAGGAGCACATCAGTTTGCTCTTCCTAAGTGACCTGTGGGGATCTAGCAAATCTTTCCAAGTTGTGCTGTTTGTTCTGAAGCCATCTTAACAGAACCAGAGGCTGGGGATATTTGTTCTGAACCTTGCTATGGCCAGACCCTTCTGTGACATTGGGCAAGTGACTTAAAACTTGTCTGCATACTACTTTGTGGTGTTAGGTTGAGTTTGGGCTTTTATGACTCAATGATCAGTGTATTTATTTACAAAGATCTCTCAAAGGATTGCATTTCTGTGATCCAGTAGAAAACACGTGCAGAAGTGTTAGAGCTGATGCTCACCCAGGCAACTCACCACTAAAATTCTTGTCCACGGCAGATGAACAAGAGGCCTTGAACTCCATCATGAAGGACCTGGTAGCACTCCAGATGAGCCGACGGCACAGGCTGACTGGATTTGATACCATGAAGAACAAAGACACCACTCACTCCAACAAACAGGTAATAGGCTGGGTAACGGGTACCTGAAATTGCTGCCTGGAGTCAGAAGGGGCGCGTGGGGTTGACAGCAGGTCTGCTGCCTGTCTTCTGTCCTGTGCTTCTGGCCTGGCAGCTGAAGCATCACCCCTGGATTAGCTCCCTCTTCTTGCTCGGTCTGTGTTTTTTGCATTTACTGACCTTCATGGACTAAGGAGGGTGCAGTTTGGGTATCTCAGCGCTCTGTCTTCCTCCCACGTGTGTTTTTGATGGTATTTGATCTGTGTAGATTAGCTAAAAAGTTTACCAAGTGGTTTTCTTGTTTTGCAGTCCCTATTGCTTTTTTTTAATTACTTTTTTTTTTTTTTATCATTCTTAAAGAAAAAACACAATGCCAGCAGTCCACCCCTCTTGGGCAGCCCTGCAATAACAAACCAGTGTGCCTCTGCAGTGGAAGAAAAAAAAATTCCGGTAAGAGAGCTTGCTTCCTATTCAGTGTTAACAATTACAAATTAGGAGCATGTTTTTAAGTTGTGCGTGGCAGCATTTACAGAATTCACTTAAGCAGGTGTGGGAGGCCAGGAGAGCCTTTCATTACTGACTTATCATATGGCAGTAGCGTGCGCTTCTCCTTGTAGTGGAAATAATCCTTAAATTCAGAGGGAAGCAGAGAACTGAGAAGCAGTAATGATGAAAAGGAAACAAGTATTTCAATTTCTGATTCAAAAGGTCACTGCAGTTCACAGTTGCATAAAGCAGTCTGTTGGGTAATGAACTAATGCTGGTCTTAATCTTCACATGATTCAGACTGCATATGAATACAGGATGAGGATCCTGATGAAAGTGAGTCAAACTGAAGTTGGTTCAAGTACAGTGAAGGGGATTATCTGAAAGGGCTGGCTTTAGTGAAACTGTAATAAATCTTGCCTCTGTGAAAGAGGAAACAGCCATTTACAGGTGTCTGAATGCAGCCAGCATCCTTAGTGGGAGGATTGGCTGGAGTTACCCATCCTATGTCACATGAAGAGGGGAATGAAGCTCACCATTATTTAAGTATGGGGATCACAGAATCCATTTATGAAATACTTTTCCCAAGCTAACAAGTGGCAGTGTCAATACTTTAAAATTTCTCTTTTGTGTTGCTAGAGACTTTTTTTTTTTTTAGAGAGAAAACTATTTGTTGAAATGTTGATTTTCTGGTAGAAAGAAAGGGCAGAATAATACAGCTCTGGCACTATATGCTGCATATCATTTGAATTAAATACTTCAGTGCAGAATTAACAGTTTCAGTCAAGAACTGTTTGTCCACAACTGTCATAAAGAATTAAATCAAGTTCCTTGTAATTATATTGAAGTTAACGTGAGAAGTTGCTGACATCAGTAAAATCACTCTTTCCAGTTACATGCTTGTTACAGACATAAGCTTGCTGGAGCAGGCTTTAAAGTTCATGTCTGTCTCTTCCTTGTGCTTTGTCTGCTCATAATCTACTTGTTCAGCTGGGATCTGGGATTTCCTTGAATGTGCTGGACAAATCCATAGATGGAGTAGTACAGAACCCTTTCCAAATCATTTTGAAATGTAAATTCAGTGAAGTCTTAAATCACAATCTGTAATCAGTCTTTATGATACCACATCACAGAGCTGGAACACTAAAGCCCCAAACTTGGATTTGTTTTCTTACTCATCTCTTAGGACAGTTTATGTGAGTCACTGTGAAAAGCAGTTTGTATAGGAGATAAATTTGCTGTACTTTCAAAGGAAACGAGAAGTGCTATAGTTTAACTCTTCTAGTTTCTCCCTTAAACGTAAACCCTAAGATGACTTTCAGATTCCTTGAAACAGCCAGTGTCTGATCCTTTTGGAAAAATTATCAGGAGGTAGATGCCAAATTATGTCAGTACCCATGATCACTTTCCCCCCTTTCTCTTTGTTACAAATTAGATGTTTGAAAGGGTACAGCAGAGTTGAGAAGGTATTTTATTTTTTTTCAGGTAACAGCAAGTTGAAGAACGGTTTCTGTAAAGCCCTGAAGATTTTTTTTTAGTTCTTACTAGTTAAAATAATGAAACCTAAAATGTCTAAACCTAAAATTCATCTTGAGGTTGGAAATTTAATCTATACAACTACTGTCACTTAATTTCATCCAAATGGTCCTATTAAGCTCACTTAGACTGGATTACCTAGAATAGTATATATAAAAAAAAAAATCTAGGGCCTTCCTTCCTAGAAAATCATAATATTAAGGGATCATTCCTCTATCCATCAGTATCCATCTGTTTCATCAATAGTTGGCTGGTGGACATCTTTTATAGCTTATTATTCCTATGCTGTTTGTTACATTTTTCCTTTACTGTTCTGTTAAATGACTTCTCTAAAATTTGCTTTGTTTTACTGTCTTTCTAGAGTAAATTCCTTCTCTTCCCACATCTAAGAAACTGTCTTTGGTAAAGTTGATGTGTAAATTACCCACCTGCAGATGATTGTTGCTCTGATTGGGAAGCTCAGTTAGGATCAATTATGTACCTACAGTAGTGCTGCAGGAATACTGTGTACTCGCAGTGATTGCATGGGTCCCTTTGAACTGCATTCTTGACCACTAGGCCTGCCAGATACTTCCTCTAGCTAAAGAGCATTTCCTGGCCACATTTTTTTTGAAGTTCCTAGATGTATGATTGCCTATTGTCTAAGGCTTTCACAGATGGCTTAATCTACTCCAATCACATAAATTGTGCAGCAGAAATTATGGAGGCTTATCAGAGCAGATTTTTCCCTTTTATTTTTATCTTTGTGACCTAAATTGGGATTTGAACTTTGATCTCCAGAGTTGAAAGTTCAGCATGTTGACTCTTCCGTGTCATCTAGCATCTTCTGAGTTTACAGGGAAATGCACAGGTTGTGCAGTCAGTGCTATTAACCATCTGCCAGATATGGATGATAACCCTCTGCACTTTCCAAGGTGACATAATAGTTAACTTGTTTTTATTCTCACAGTTTGAGTTTCAGGGACTGAGTTTTTGCAAAAGCAGAGACTTTATCTGTGTCTGAAGAGTGAATAATGTGGTGTGGTGCTCTGTGTGTGCCTCTTTTCTGCCATGGAGAAAGACATGCTTTGAGGATTCATAAATAAATCAGCTTCAGTGCCCATGAATATGCAGTTGGACACAGTTTCAGGCCTTTGCCATTCAGTGTTGAAGATGGATTAATTTTCTTTATAACTTAATGTGTCCTCTGTTTAAATGGCAATTAATACATTTAAATTAAATTAAATAAATTAACTAATTAATACAGATTACAACTTAGTTTTTACCCTCTTTCCTTCTTCTCCCTTAGCAATTTCTCCATTCCACATGGTGCTGTGCTCACATGCCATCCTCTTAATTGTCCACAGTTGACTTTCTCCATGGAAGCCGAAGCACTCAGCTTTGTTATGTTCTGGTTAGCCTTTTGAGGACTTGATGCCTCCTGCAGTCACAGAATTCCCTGCTTTGTGTTTGGGCCTTAAAATCCTTATGTGGTCCATTCATTTGCTTAATTCTGTGTATGTCAGAGTTTTCATTGTGAACTAACCTCTTGTTCTTTTTTATGCAGAATGATGTAAGGATAAAGTTTGAATATAACGGAGAAAGGCGGTAAGTCTGTCTTCGGTACTTTGATATTTTGCCTAGTAGAATAATTTAGTCAGGTTAAATATCTCATTAGCTTCAGTTTCCTTGATGCTGAGTGAAGAACACACAGTAGTGAGAAATGTCATTAAAGGCAGATAATACACAACTTATTTTTTTAGAAAGTCACTTTCCTCTTACTTATTTCCATAATACCTATTTGTAAGTGAATTGCAGTAACAGTAAGTAAGCTCTCCAGCCTGAGTCTTTTTATCTCAGATACGTTTCACTTTTGTTTCATTTAACTAAAACCAAATGAAGCTAATCAAACTAGCTTCATTCTTTGCTAGTTTCTCACTTCCTGATGACCTATCACTATTGCTGTCCTGCTGTGACTGAACAACATACACAGCAAGGGAAGATGTTTCTTTGGTCTCTGTTTCCTTCTTATTTCCTCTGATACATGGTATTGAGATGCTTTCTTTTTTCAAAAAAAATTAACTGAATGAACATTTTTGTTTACAATGTTGTTTCCAGTGAGTAAAATTTAGTCAGGTCTTTTCATTCCCTGCTCTTCTGCGTACGTGAGTTTTTCTTGCTGAAATAAAATTTCTCACACAAGTAAATTTTACTCATTTTGTAAATCTTATGACTTTGTGTTCACAGAAGGTCATTACTGAGGTTTAAGACCACCTTACACATACTCTTAAGATACTAGTGCATCATATAATTCCTTCTTTTTTCTTGTCGAAGGAGCTCCGGTGTGATTAGTACACACATTCTCTGTCACAAGTTGATTTTGCACTGCTCATGCTCATTGTTAAAGGGTCACTAACTGTAGCTTTTTAGAGGAAGTTGCTGGTGTGTTCTTTGGCACTTTTGGCTCCTTGTTTGGCTGTTGCAGGAGGTTATAAAATACACCTTAATTCTGGAGAACGCTACTACCTGCATTGGTTGATTACACACATCGTTGATGTGCGAGTCAAACCCTCACAGGGGTCTTGTAAAAACACATCCTGTGCTTATGCATTTATCACCAGAAGGGGTTTAGAGAGAAGGGATGTATCTAGTACAGTACATCAAGTTAAACCTTGACTGCTCATTAATAGTGTCTGGTTATAAAATAATAAAGTAATCAACACGTTGTTAATTTTGGCTTAAAACTTTCCCCTGTTGTTCATGGTTCATTTTTCACATCGAGGCCTCAGTTTGAGATTGTTTTAATGAACATTCTCCATGATGCTCCGTGTTTGGTCCAGTTTGGACCATGATGCTGGAGCCAGTTATAGCTCAGTGTATTGAAGCAGCCAACAGAGTGCAAATGTTGTACCAGTGGGAATTCCCGGAAGATGTAATGATTACCTAGAAATTTCAAAGGCTGGTCTCAAAAAGGCCCTGATTTGTTTGAGAGGACCTCTCAATACTGTCATAGCTGTTCAGTGGCCATGTGAATGTACGGGAAGGCTCCAAGCTTGCTTGCAGCCTCTTTGAGGGTCCTCTTGGGCTTCCACTGAGGAAGAAAAGGGATCTTGATGTTATTTATGTTCCAGTTTCCTTTTTCCGAAGAAATCAATTGGATTGTAAGCATGAATTTGTACGCTACTCCTTACAGGCATCCTATAGAAATCCTTTGGTTCCTTCCGTTCCAGGCAGTATTTTCAACATGAAGTGGTTCATGATTTGATGGTAAAACACAAATTTAAGAAAACATTTTTGATAGTACCTCAGTACGAGTTGTGTACAGAGATCCTAACAGCCTGTTACTAGCAAAGGTTACTGACTGGGCTGCTTAAACTCTTCCTCAAGTGTCGTCCTTTGTCAAATGTAGGTGTTTGTGTTAAAAGAGGCAAACAGTCATTTTTGTTGATGAAGCAAACAGTAAAGAATAACTTAAATTTTTCCTCAAAAAATGAACAGTTACATTCACCTAAGTCCTGTATGGTGAATTCTATGACTAAAAAAACAATTTTGGACATTCTGCTTTGTCATAGGCATTGTGAGGACTACAAAAGGTGTCACAGCTTGTCGCGATAGCGTGTCGTGACAGGGCACCTCGGAAGCAAGCTCCTGTCACCATAGTCCCGTCACCTTCCATGTCTTATGCCTGAGTACATTTAGGATGGCACAGAGCTCAGGGGAGAAGGAAGGTTTTCCTGAAGTAACATTAAAATGAAAAGGTTGATTGTGTGTTAGTCTAATTATGCAGTTACGCTTGCCTGAATTCCCCATTCCCCGAGCGGTATGCAGTTACAGACAGCAAGCTTGCACCGAGAATGTAAGTGTGTGTACTGGGTTTCAGAGGAGCTGCCAGATCTGACCACAAATATTTAAGGTGGTCAGGCAGGAATGGGCTCCTTAAACCACGCAGTCCATGATTTTGTGTTAGAAGAGTGCACAGAGTTTTTTACACTAACAGCATTTGTGGCACCTGAGAACAGCTCTGCTTTTCAATGCCATGAGTACAGAATGGAAGCCTTTATAAGGGGCTTCAGTTCAGCTGAGAGCTAAATTACATTTGTACAGTGCCAGAGTGCTATAATTTCATGGACGGCTTTCTCAGTAATATGTAGAAAATGTTATTGTGGGCTGTGTTTTTAACAAGGACAATTATTTCTAAATTGCTGAACATTGTAGGTCGGGTAGCAAGATGAACCCTTCCTGGGAAGTGGCTGAGGAAGCCAACTAACACTAGAACTATTTAAAACAAAGGCTGCATGTAGAGAAAGGACACTGAGTGTTGGCAAAGCGTGCTGGATGGACTTTTTGGAAGTTGAGCCTTCTGTCCTGAGGTCAGGTTCAGCACAAAGCTGTGTGATTGCCCCCAGGGATTTGGGGTTTCACCAAGCTGTGAGCAAGATGGATCTCAAGCATCCGTGGTCCGTTCAGGTAGTCCATGCTCTTCTTGATGGCAGAATTGCCGAGCACTGCAAACAGCCAAGTTTTTGTGCCAGTATTTCAGCTCAGCAGAAGCAGAATTGTTCGAAGTCGCTATCTCAGAGCTTTCTGATACCTCCCCGCACGGCAGTGCCATGTCCCAGAGCTGTTTGTTGGACCTGCGGTTGGGAGGCATCCTGGTCTTGGGGCCCGTGGCAGCAGATGGCGAGGAGTCTGCTTGCAGGAGCCCGAAGGCAGGAACAACCAGCTAAATGGATTTCTGTGCGGTCAGCATCCTTGGTTCACTAAAATAAGGTCTGACGAGCTGTAAGCTATAGTTTACATTTGAATCCTCCAGTTCTTGACCCAGCACATTTTACTTGCTGATTATTCTTCCGAGAGAGGTAAAATCGTCTTTTTCCATGGCCGTCAAGGTAGCAAGTTTCTGAGTACTTGGCAACTTCCTGCAGCAGAACGTTCCAGCAAAATAAACAGTTTTATTTTTTCCTCTGCTGGAACTTCGTTTTACTACTATGCCTAAAGCATTATCACTTCTATCCTCGTGGAGGCAAAACAGTAATAAATACCTAACAAAGAAAACTATACTGCACTTTTCTTAAAAGCATGCCTGTGCTGTGGCGTGCACCAGGATTCCCTTGGACAGCTGTGCCTGTTGCCATTTCGGATTTCTTGAGGCCATTGATGTGTATCGGCCTAGAACGCTCTGACACTCAGCTGGCAAGGAAATGGCTGGATGTTAGGACAAGGATTTTAGTGGGCCACAAGGTCTGGGCTCACAGATAGCGATCAGAAAAAATTTATTTTAATTGTCAGTCCGCTGGTGGATATGCCCGGAGTTGCATTACATGTGAGCACACAAGAAAAATACTTGTTTTGTTTAAATATGTCTCTTTTACTAAAGCAGGGAGGGCACATGAGATTATGAGATTGATCCGTTGTATATGAATATTTTGAATTACAAGTCAGATGTTGTTACAGCTGAAGCAGTATTTAAGTTTTGATATATTACACTTCTGTAATTAAAAGAGAGAGAAAAAAAATTAAAAGAAAAAAAGCCAGGAGTGACCAACAGTTGCACGTGAGTTAGGTTTGACCTCAACTCCTGAGAAAAAGCTGCTGCTTGTTGCATGGGATTTGAGGTAGAACTACAGAAACGGTGTGATGAGTCTGTGTTTCGGGTGTTTGGAGATGTTTGACTCAAATTTGCAGAAGGTGAACGTGGAGCTAATGTCCCAGATCAGCTTTGGGATCGAGGGCTTTGAGGTTCCTTCGTGTCTTCCTGCTGATACCTTCCCTCAGGAGTTCAGGCCTAACTTGCTGTGGGAAAGTTTGCTGAAACCTTTCAATTGGAACACATTTTGGAAAATACTAAGAACTGAGTTTTTTGTTCAGATATCAGGGTATTTAAATCAAAGTACTTTTTGGTTCTTTGGGCCTTTTGCTGCGTAACCCTCACTAAATGTATTTGTGTGTGTTTAGTGCCTGAGGCGGTATTCTTTAAGCCAACATACATAATAGATTTGTGTCCTCTTACATGGAAGAAATTTATTCAGTAAAGGATACTTTTCTATCCAGGAGCAAGGACATTCTATTTGAAATCTTCAGCTGAATAATTCTGAGGTTGAATATTGCATTTTGGTGAGCCATTTGCAAATGCACCAGAGATCAACAATTCCTTGCTAAAATAAATAATTCAAGTTAAAAAGTTAATTACCTATTTGAGGATGAAAGGAAAACATTTGTGTTTTGGTTTTGTTTTTAATGATTCAACCATCTAATTTGATTACATTATCAGGTATATGTCTGAATTCTGTAAGTAAATAAGTAATTTTTTGTTGTTTTTCCAGAATAATCCCATTTGTCCGTCCTGTGCGCTATGAAGATGTGCAACAGAAAGTGAAAACAGCCTTTGGCCAGCCCCTGGACCTCCACTACATGAACAATGAGGTACAGAGCATTTTTATCAGTGCCCAAAACATGCAACAATCTCTCTAGATGACGCTTCCTTTTTCCATCCCAAATTCTGTGCCTTTAAATTAAATTTTTGTTTTTTCCCTCTAATATGAACCATGATCAAATCTCTCTGCTCCAGAGGAAGACGTGCTGATATGGACAGGACATCACACTGATGTCTATACTGTAGACATTATCATCTTGCTTCTTCCTACTGGTGTTATTTGGGAGACTCTCTTGGGGAAGTAAAAAAAAAGTTAATTGAAGTATTTTGACTATTGAAACCAACTATCACAGGCCAGTAGATCTGCAGTCTGCCGACTACAAGCAGTCCCCACATCATTTCTTTAGCTGCCCAAGAACAGATTTAGAAGTGTCTAATTTGACCACCAACCTGCAGCAGTCATCCAGGCATTTGTAACACATTTACTTCTTGCTGGCTGTGACCCTTCTGCTTATTGCTCAGCTCGCAGGCAAACAACATGAGTGAGGGAACAGGGAACGCTATCGGGTGGCTGTGAGGGGTTTTGGGCACTATAGTTGATAAAATAAAGTGACCTGGGGAGTATGCACTTGTCTCTGAGGAACTGGGTAGTCTGTGTTAATAATCTAAAGTATTTTTTGGCTTTCTCACTGGGCATCCTGGCTTTTCCTGTTTTTTTTTGTTGTTGTTGTTGTGGTGTTGCCCTTGTGTTGGTAGAGACTGCATCCCTATGAAAGAGATGTAAAACCCCATTCACCAGCAGAAGTCCAACAAAATGAAAGCATTTCTTCAGTGTTAATAACATCCACATAGCGAGCTGTGAGGGGGCTGTAGATAGAAGGTGTCCGAGGGTAATTTCATGGGGTTTTACCAGCAAGTTTTTAAAAGCTTGATTACCTCTTTCAGAGCGTAAATCTTCCCTGTGTTCATCTCTTAGCTGAAACCTAGTTTTCGTTTGATTGTTAGGTCTGGATTCATGAATATTCTGAGACAGTGTTGTCATCAGGGAGTCAGCCTGTCTCTGACTTGTTCTTAGCAAGCAATGAATTCAGGTAGCAATTAGTATTTTGTGAATGCAGCCTTAGGGAAATTTGCATGGGGTCAACCACTTTTCTGATGGTATGGAAGGAAAGCTCTGTATAAAAAGACAGACAATACTGTGATGAAAACTTGTGGCATAATTGAGCAATCAGAATCCTATTCTATATTCTGATATTACTTTTATTTTTTTATGGCTTGTTTAAATTCCTGTTACAGAACTAGAATCTTTTTTTCTGTTCTTTCTAATGATTTTTTTTTTGTTCTGTATTTTGCAGCTATCGATTCCTCTGAAAAACCAAGATGACCTGGATAAAGCAGTAGATCTCTTAGACCGAAGCTCTAATGTGAAAAGCCTTAGAATATTACTGTTGTCTCAGGACAGAAACCATGTACGTAACAACTTCTGTGACTGCAGCAAAACGTAGTCATAATGGTGTTTTTTTTTATCCAAGCATAATAGGAATTAGTAAGATTTCTCTGCTTCAGAGACACACATGAATATGTTTATTCTCTTTGTTTTGGCTTACCTATAGGGTTTGTTTTGTTGTTCTTTATTTATTTATTTATTGCTGGCTGCAGCAGGTGTTTAGGGATTAAAACACTGAAAAGAGGTTTTCAAGATTACGTAAGGATGTTTTATGTGGAGTACCCAATGACTGTATGCAGAAAACTCTTGATGAGTTTGGTTCGTAGAAAGCTTTTTTAAGTTTCGATTAGTAGCACAGTGTCAAAACTGCACGTAATTATCTTGTCTTGAAGAAAGCACAAGTTGTTCTTGAAGACAAGCTATTAGCACTTTTTTTTTTCTGGATGGAATGCCTCAGGACATACCTGATGCTTTTTCAGTTCTGTGGCTTACTGCTTTGAATCCAGTCTTACTGTGTAGAAACTGCATTGCTTTTAGCTAATAATGGCACGTACACACCTAAGATGAATTAGACTGTCTTGGTTCACTGTCCATCATAAGGGGCTGTGGCAGTCCGTGACTATCAATGTAGTTTGCACTTTTCAGCAGAAAAGTCTGTAACATAAGAAGTAAGTCAAGTTCCCAAAGATGACTATTTTAGACAGTGAATTGAAATATGAACTAAGTTCATATTAATGAAAAATGTCAGAAGTTTCTGGTACTGCTGGTCTGCACGTGAACTCTGTTCACTCAGGCTGTTAAACCAGTGCTTTTGGGGTGATTTTTTGGGTGATTTTTTTTTTTCTTTTCTTTTTAGAATAAAAGTCATCCAGCTTTTAAAGCCAAAGACCCCTGGTAGCTTAGATATTTTATTTGCAAATTACTAAACCTTCTTGAACAGTGTGACACAAAAAGCTACCCTATCTTGAAATCTCTGTTGATTGTAGTATGTCAATCTTGAATGTTCATCCTTGTTCAAGTTCTGCAGGCTGTGAGCTCCAGCTCTTGGAATAATCACTCCTCTAATTCTTAGAGCTGTCAGGGGAACTTAAATATACTTTGTACTATTTTTGAAATTGATAATCTATGCTAATAGACAAATAAACACCTTCAGGTGTATTAACAGCAGTTTCTCAAATGTGCCAAAAGCTGGAAGGGTACTGGGGGAACGATGATGATCTTTGTCCTATGCCCTGTCCCTAAGCATTTGTTACTGGCCACTCTGAAGACAATACTTGGCAAGAAGGCCTTTGGTCTGACCTAGTGTAGTCAGATTTTGTTCTGTGTGGTCAGGAAACAGTCTGGAAAAGGTGGCCTCTACTTTTGGTATTACGCAGTAAAACAATCGTCTTTTACAGCCGTCTTAATTCCAGTGTCTTGAGGCTACAAACCAGATGTTATTTGATACTATCTAAACTTTACGTAAGCCCCCAAGACCTTCCTACAGTAAACACTCACTAAGTCTCATCCCTACACCAGCCAGTAGCCAGTACTGTGGTGGTGTCCTTTTATTAGCTGTTTTTTCCTCTTTTGCTCAAAGCAGAAACAAACAGCAAAGTCTTCAGTAAGTGCCACTGTTTCCCCCCTCTCCTCTGACTTCCTCTTCATCTCTGAGTTGCCTGACAGGAGAGCCCTACATGTGATAAAGCAAAAGCCCACGAGGCTGAAGGAGGTTTCTTGGCTGCATGATCTCATCCCACTGAGGGAGCGGGAAGCATTATTTTTCCTGAAGTACAGGATGCAGATTTTGTTTTAGTTGTGCTCTTTTTCTTTTTCTGGGGATGGAAAGGTAATGTTGTGACTTTGGCACTAATATGTGTATAAAACAACTTAACTTTCCAGTGACTAGTACTGTGAGCTCTGTGACTAGTACTGTGAGCCTGTCTTTGTGGATATTGTTTTTATTAATTTCCTTGTGCCTCTTACTGTGGCTCACTTGTGCTCTTTCTTTAGCAAGAAACTCACTCCTGTTGTCCTTTCTTTCTGTTTAGAAACTAACGGGAAGAACTGGTGAAGTTGAACACCTAGAGTACCAAAAGCAGACTGTCCACATAAATAATGTGACCTCTGCATCCGTTATTCAGCTCCCATGAATGTATTCATGACGGAGTTTCTACAATTTAAACCAGGCTCCCTCCTTGCTACATGCAAAGGATTTTCCTTTTTAAATGACCAGCTATTTGATGGTTTTACTTTTTTGATTCTACGGCCTCACACCTTGTTTGTCAGTCCTATTCGAATAAAATTCAGAAGAGAGAATTCATTTCCTTGGGGTCTCTTTGGTTCTGTTCATCTCAGTAAAATCAGTGCATTACAAGCATTCAATTCCGTAACACGCGAGAGGGAGGGCTTGTCATATCATCTTGTAAAACTAGCTGCTTTGGGAGAAGACAATCGAAATGAAAAATATCCACTGGTCCTCAGCACCTGCTTTGTCATGCGTGATATCTCATTTGCTCGGGGAAGGTTGCCAGTCCACAGTATTTCAAATGTTTGGACCCTAGTGCAGCCTCCTCAGATAACTGGTGCCCAGGATGAGTATTCACAGCAAAGCTCAGTTCTGTGTTAAGAGCCCATGTTACCTGTGCAGTTCCCAGGGAGTGCACAGAGGGGTTAAATCCCTGGAGCTGCAGTCTGAACGTTCACAAGTGAGCACCTTAAGGAGTTTGATTTAAGCATTTAAGCTTTGCAGTTTCTCTGTGAGCGCTTTGCGTAACTGTCGCACAAGGAGGACGACAAGTTTCCTGGGCAGCTTCTTACTGCACTGAATTGCAAAACCATCCTGCGGTTTCTCTTTCTACAAAGCATACTCGAGGTACCCCTTCTGTCTTCCTCAGCAAATGCAGGAGAAGTCCTGTGGCACGTCTCCTTTCACTGCTCTTTCTGCTTTGAATGAAAGGAAGGCACTGTGGAAAAAGGATCTTTAATTCGATTACATCCCTGTAAGTGCAGGGCAGGATGAGTGAAAGCAGTGCAGGCAGCATTCATCTTGTAATCTCCCAGGTCTTTGTGCTTTCAAATTCTAGGATTTATTTTTGCTTAAGCTGGTTAGTCAGCTCTCTTAAAAATTGTGGGGAATTCAGTTGCTAGCTAACCCTGTCTGAAAGAGTGCAAGATTCATAGTTTATCGCTGCTGGCCAAAGTGGCTGGCAAAGCTACAGGTTCTGCCGTGGTCTGATATCAGAGGGTGATCTGAGCCCCTTTCCTGTTAGCTTCACAGGTAGCTGCTAAAGGAAGACAAACACTGAGACCGGTAAATCCTGCATTTGATTTGAAGCTGGAGGGAAGCATGCTCTAGTTGTTTGACTCCTGTTCTACAAAATAATTGCAAAGCTTCCTCTTTTGCTGCCTTTATTGTTTGTGTTCTTTGAAGTAATAAGACATCAGGCTGTAGGGCTGGTTTTCAGCTACTTTCTTGCTACTAAACATAATGATATTTTTGAAACTGTGGCCAGATTGCTTGAGCTCCTCAGTCTCATTTTGTTTTATTTCATTTTCATTTTACCCAACAGACAAGTTCTTCACCCCATTCTGGACTGCCCAAACAAGTCAGGATTAAAACCTCCCAATCTGTGGGGGATGTGAACACACCCTATCAGCAGCCAGAACCCAGAAGTAGGCATCTGTCTGTCAGTGAGTATTTTTGCCACTTCTGCTTGTCTTTATTTTGTGAAAATTACCTTTTGGGCACTAGGATTTATGATATAGAGTTTATGAAAGCCATGAGAAATTGAAAGGTTATTCTAGGACAAGGCTGTTCATTTTCAAAAGCTCTTAATATGTTTATAATAGAACGTTTCAAAGTTCCTTACTAAGTTGTTGAACAGCTGAGGAGCTGCTAAAAGGGATGTGCTAAAGCCAGATTCATTGAGGTTAGAAGTTTGGAAAGCTTACGTGAGTCCATTAAGCTTTTTTATTTAGACTGGCAATTTCACTTCATTAAATCTAGATTTGATTTTTTTGTATTAATTTTTTTTATGTTGAGTTTTGGAATTGGTGCTTGCTCCTGTAATCAAGCATTTTATGGGTAGCACAGGAATTGCCACTGCGTATCTAACCGCTGCCCTACATACAGAGTTCCCTTACTTTCCACTCTCATAATTACCAGGTAGAGCACTGGCAAATTTGGTAGGTAACTGGCACAGCTGCACAGAAAATAATGACAAAAATCAGAGTAATATGTAACTTTGTCTCATTTCCTTTGTGTCCGTTAGCTTAGTGAATACATGTTCAGTGAGAAGGTCCACGTGAGACTGCAGTAATGCAAATAATCTAAACCTGCAAGTTGCCAAGTATTATCAATTCTCACAACTTCTAAAAGTTAGTGTGCAGAGTTTGAGAGGAAGAACTCACTGACCATACGTGTACATGTTACAGAACATACACTGCACCATATAGCACATTGATTTACACCCACAAACACGCGTTTCATCTGCGTGGTTTCTACCTGTAGTAGGTCTGGCTGAGTTGTCCCAGCTTCTCCATGGTATCCCCCTGTATAACTATAAAGTACTGCTGAAAGATGCTCAAAGCTGTTAAGTTTTTTTATATTTTAAAAAAAGTCTGAAGTTCCTTCAAAGATTTTTGGGTAAAAAAAAAAAAAAAAAAAAAAAAAGCTCCATGGTTTAGAATCTGGCTCCTTTGTGTGAAACCTCAGCGAGCTGTGAAGGAGCAGAAAGAAGGTGAAGGTGATAATAGGGATCTACAGCCTGAAGACTAGAGCCTGAGATGGTGTTCTGTGTAAATGACTCTTGCTTTAAAAGTGAGAAAAGCTGAAATTTGCTGGAAACAGAAGCAGAGGATAGTTGTTTGCTTTAGCAGCTATTTTAGGGCTTGTCAGACCCAATGCTTCAGCTGACAGGTGCTGCAAATCACAAGGGCAGCACTAGGAGCTGGGAATGTCAGAGTTGTTCTGTTTCCAAGTTCTAAACCAGCTCTCTCTGTGGAAGAGGAGTGCTTCAGGTTCATTAAGTGTAAACTTGAGGCGTAATCTTAACCATATTTTATTTAACAGTATTTGCAAAGCAATCCTGGTGTCAAATAACAAATCTGATTAAATTAGTGCAGACAGTCCCATACTGGTGGCTCTAAACCAGAGTCAGATCCACACTGCTCTGATCAAAGCTTATTGGGAGAAGAAGCTCAGTAGAGAAGGACTTGAGAACTGGATCAGCAGTTCTCTAAATTAGACTCATCTAGCAAGTCTGCTGTATCTTTTCTAGAGTCTGCTGATCCCCATTTTGCTCTTATGAAGTAGCAAACAAAAAAAAGACGTGCTAAAAACTTCTGAAGTACATCTGAGGCTGGTACAGAAAGGGTTTACCCATCCATTCTAGTTTGAAGTTAACATGCATAAAAAGAGCAGCATTCCTTGGTCCTATAAGGCAAGCAGAGATATCCACGCTTGTCTGAACACCACGTTTCTTTTTTTTTCGGACAGATTCGATGCCAAAAATATTTTATTTTTTAAAAATCTTTCTCTTTTGTTGGCATTTGAAGGTATCCAAATCATGATGCCAAAGCTAACAGACTGTACCAAGTGTCTCTGTCATGGGCAAGCGGTACAGTAATAAGGGGCCCCTTCTGTAACGCTATTGCACAGACTCTCTCCTCTTATCCTGGCTTACGAACATTTTCTGATTAGCCTGTCATCACTCATGAAGGCATTAGTTTTATTTTCTGAGCATGTCAAAGTTTCAGGCTGCTACCTTATTAAGAGGTCCAGAAGGATTCCAGTTTTTCAGGAGGTCTGATAGTAAGCTGGCAGTAGCTTAGCATTAAATCTGCTCCCTCTTCCTCCTCTTTTCCTATCTTTGATTTTGGACAAAGAGCATACCCTTGTTAGCACGCATTTCAGGCACAGAAACTTGCCTATTCATAACACGTCGTGAGATGGAAGTCAAAAGCAGCGTGGAACAGAAGTTGTTTGCAGGAGATACATCCCTGTAGTTCCTGTCTTCTGAAACAGCCAGGCCTCGAGCCCGCTGTCACCAATTCAGAGGAAGTAAAGATAAGTTGTGTTTAAAAAAAAAAAAGAGAGAGAGAGGGAAAAAAAAAGTTGCTAAGCATTCTGGCAGCACTTGTGTTTTTTCCACTCACTTCCTTTGATATGCATTGATTTAGTGCCGACTTCCTTTTCCTGCCCAGCGCTGGTGGCCTTTCCACAATAGCGGCTGGGCTGCTGCCAGCAGGGCTCGGGCTGCCTTCGGCCAGCCGTGGTGGCATTGTCTCGGAAAGAGTGAAAGTGTGCTCCCGTGACTCACTCGGTGCAGCCACAAAGCACACTCGCTTGTTTATCCCTGCTACAGTTGGCTCGTGCCATCACGTGAGCTCCGCAGAGCTGCTTGGAAAATCAGGTAGTAGCTCAGCAGATTTTTTTGCATGCAGTCCACCTCCCCGCCGTGTGCTCTAAACCATGCCAGTGGAGGGTTTTTTTCCGCTCCGCAGCCCTCTGAAAGGTGTACATGCTGGTTTTCGGCTAGCGTCTGCCAGTGTTTGCCTTCACTCTTTATTACAATAATTTCTGTAGAAAATATTTTCCTTGGGAGAGGATTTGCTGATCTTTACCCATCTTTCATAGCACCTGAGTACACACAGTTAATTAAAGACAGTGTTGTGAAGAGCACAGCTTGAGGGCTGATCTAAAAACTCTGTCTCTGACTTCATGGGTGACCTTGAGCAGATCGGCTGGACCACAGCATTTCTTGGAGCTCATGGATTAACTTGGTGGGAGCTGCAGGTGGATAGGTCACTGCAGGAAAGGGTTTTATTCCTTCCTGTTTCTCAAGTATCGTCTTTGAGATCAACAAAGAAAAAGCAATTCCCAGGGGTTGAGCTTTTCTGCGTGGCACAACAGAAACTCCTTAGGCAGTACCATGATGAGTAAATTGTTTTTGTTGTCTTTTTCTTTTGGCCCCTAAACATACTTACTCTGACCATTTACTTATCTTATAACTGAAAATTGCAGAATTGACCTCGGTGTGTTTTTGCTCAAGCTAACCATACAACTTCAATTTCACACAGTAGAACACATTTTGGGGTCATTTACAAAGTTACCAGTCTTCCCACTGAATACTAGAATCGTTCAGTATTGGTATGATCAGCTGACGATAACTAGCAGGGATAGTGTTCTCCCTCGAGGCAGATGACACTAATGGAGGCAGTTACAGCCAAGGCAAAAGACTGGTTGCTCTGACAAGAGTTTTGTCTAGTGGTTAGCAGTGTAGTGAAGTTCGTGCCCCTGTTGCAAAGCCAGGAATTCCTGAAGTCCTCTGCCTTCCCCAGGATAATGAAGTTATGCTCAGAGGATTGAGCAGAAGAGGTTAGAGACAGGTGACATCTCCTTTAGGAGCTTCGCCAGTAATTTTCTTGTAGCAGCTTAAATGGAGGCCCAGGTGCTCACTCAACAATTTGCTTTTTTACATCGCACCTCCTGGTTCCACTCCAGACTACAAGGCTTACTCCAGCATTGCTGTGATCATAGAGGTCTAACGTTAGAGGTGAATATTTGGATTCTGTGTGCGTGCACGTGCAGTCTCGTTTCAGTAAGCATCAGTCTCAGAGGTGTCCTTGTCTCTGGCTCAGGTTCCCAGAACACAGGCCGAAGTTCACCACCCCCTGGGTACGTTCCAGAGAGGCAGCAGCGCATTGCTCGGCAGGGTTCCTACACCAGCATCAATAGCGAAGGCGAATTCATCCCAGAAACCAATGAACAGTGTGTAAGTATGAACATCAGGGTAAAGAAAAGGAGGTCCAGCAGTTGAGGAATTTGCTGCTGCTGTCTGGGCCCTCTCTTTCACTCCAGAATAATCAGTAGTTATAGCTGTGTTAGTAGCTACTAGTGTTGCCCTGTTCATTCAAGCCATGCTTCAAACCTCGGTGCCTTTCTTGGGCTGCCAGAAGCTGTTGCTGTGCATATTGGGCACTGTCTCTCCACCTCCAAATGAACCCTGCAGTTCTGGTGGCATTACACGTGTATGCTCAGGTTTCCTATTGATCCTCTGGCATTTGAAACTGCGGTTTCCATTGAAAAAAGTAGGAAGTAAGGCCAAAGGGCAACCCGCAGGTGGGGCCAGCAATGCAGTAGCACCAGCAGAGACTGTTTCTGAAATCACTTGGGATCAAACCCAGCACACTGGTTGATTTACTTTAATCGTAGCAGCAAAGTCCTTCATTACCCAAAGCACAGCAGTGGCTCAAATTCGGTATGTGCTTAACAGTTTACCTGGGAGATGTAGGAAAAATGTACACTGTAAATAGCTTTAGACTCTCCTCTTCCTCTGGACATCCTCCAGGCACACAGTAGAGGACTCTGATCCTCTTGTGCAGCCTCTTTTAGGCATCAGACTGATGTTGCTATGTGGCTTCTTTTGTGTTGCAGATGCTGGACCCTTTAAGCAGTGCTGAGAACTCGGTGTCAGGAAGCTGTCAGTCCTTGGACAGGTCAGCAGACAGGTATAGGCTGGTAGGAACTTACATGCTCAAATCAAAATACCAGTTGCACTTATGCAAAAGTCTGTTTTCCATCTCAAATTTTCTTGGAGAGAACTAGGAACTTATTTCCTACCTATATCCAATATATTTCTTAGAGAGAATTAACTGCATCTTAAGGCTGTTTTATTTTCTGGCAAAACCATACACCAACAAACTGGTGCTTCAGTAGCTCTGTGTTATAAATACAAAGTTCTAAAGTGTGCCGTCTGTGTGGAGCCTGGGCTCAGAACATCTGGCTGCAGGGTATTTAAATCTTTTAGACAAGGCTCTACTTGTTCATTAAAAAAAAAAAGAAAAAACAACAACCTATTCTAAGGTTACACAAATACATCATTACCCTAGATTCCTGTGCCCTGCAAGATACTGTATTAATTCCTCAGGTAAATGGAGGGGGGGGCTCTCCTTTGGAGAAGTTAGTCACAGTCTGATGGTCTAGATCTTTCCCTTCCCTTCCTTTGCTGGTGGTGGTGCCCATGTCCCGCAGGTATAAGGATCAGTGCTGCCTTTGAACATCTTTGAACAAAGTGTGTGTGAGAAAGGCTGTGAATTTTTAAGTGCTTCCCATGTAAAATCAATAATTTGAAATAACCTGAAATTCATAAGCCGAAAAGCCCCATTTAAGGTTATGTATGGACCCTCCCAGAAAGAGTAATCTTTTACAAAGACAAGTCCTTTTCTCAGTTCAAGGAATCTAGAAGCTACAAAATTGATTTCTTCCCCTGCAGGCTTTGATTTGGGGGAGAAGGAAGGGCGCACATGCCTTGAGGTGTCAATAGACAGCTGTAGGTCCTATTAGCTTGAATAGCAACCATGGCTTCCCCTGTGGGCTTCAGCTTGTTTGTAAGGTTCTTCCAAGCTGGTTCCTGCAGTGTAAGCCTTTATGTTGAGCACTTGAGGTTTGGTTTTGTGTCCATCTGCTTCTTCCACACAGTTTGAGTCACAAAGAAGCAGTTAAATTAACCTCTGTGTGCACACATTTATATTTATTTATTAATTTTGTGTTTTCTTACCTGTCCTTCTCTCCACTTGTTCCTTGCTGGTGTGGGTATCATCTGGGGAAGCTGTTTTTCTCCTTGTACACTGGTTTAAAAATAAAAAAAAAAGTGCAGGTAACACGGCTTTGGTACAGATTAAGTTTGTGTAATCTCTTTAGAGATGTTAGAGGCCTTCTGCCAAGCAAGGAGCCATACCTAGGCTTGCTTTCAGGAGTCCTGCTTACTGGGGAGAACTGTGAGGTATCGTTGCTGTAAGCAGTGATTGTGGTTAGGCTCATCTGCTGCTGGTAGAGAGGAAAGTGAACAGAAGTTTTCAGGACAGGAACTCTTACACCTCACGATGACCCTCTTAGGGCAGTGGTCCCCGTTCTCTTCTGCCCTGTGAGCAGTGTGCTACAAGCAGTGTCCTGTTTTGCTCTTCCTCTCAGCCTTGGATTTAGCCTTCCATTTCACGTAGCTGCAGGAAGCGCTAGGTCTCAAACCATGGGCTGGGGAACCACTGAATGAGTGGCACAAACTGAACAGAAGGGATTCCTGCCCGTACTGGGAAATAGTCTGGGGCTAAGCCTGGCTTCGTTTTAGCATGAAATTATTGTAGGGACACCAGCTTGAGAATCACCGTTACTGATGTGCAAATATATTAGCTTGTATTATAAAGTCCTTGTAGGTTTCTCTCCAGTAGCTAGCAAAACTTACTCTTGCCTTCTTTCTTTAATAGTCCTTCTTTTCGGAAGTCACGGATGTCAAGGGCACAAAGCTTTCCTGATAATAGACAGGAGTTCTCAGGTATGTCAGCGTCCAGTATAAAGAGTTCTTGATCCAGACATTTCTGCTGTTTGCTGGCTAGCCTCCATGTTTGCTGGGATGATAAAAATAGAAGAACTGGGGATATGTTGACTGAAAAGTGCTGAAGTTATTTATTTCTTACATCTTCCTAAGTATAAAAATTTCAAAAAATCTTCTGTATCAGGAAAATTCTGCCCTTAGAAAACGTGTGCTTTTTGAAGGAGCCTCACTTCTGTCTTTGCATCTGCTTCCAGACCGCGAGAATCAGATCTACGACAAAGCCGGGAAAGGTGGAACCTACCCTCGGCGCTACAACGTCTCCATGCAGCACAAAGACTACAATGACGGTGAGTTGTGTTCAGACCTTCATTCCAGACTTGAAAAAGAAACTGAAGCAATGGCAACCTCTAGGGACCAGCATAACTCTTCAAGAACCTCACAATACCCCGGCCCATGCAGTTAGTGCCCGAGTTGCTGCTACTGTGCGTGATGCTGCACATGATGCTTGTCCCTTTTCAATGGGACACAAGATTTCTTTGATTACTTTGCCCTTTCTGCATATATCCAGGCTGATCTGTGAGTGGTAGGATTGAGCATTGGACATGTTTATTCCTACCTGAAGAGTTCATCCTGCTTCACTAATTCACAATGCAAACTTGCTTCTGTGTATTTTGAAACAAAATACCAGGGACGCAGGCACAGCTCTGCTAGGCAGGCTTTAAGGAAATTAATTTCTCCAAGTTCCATAAGAGGCGCAAATTCTCATAATCTGTGTGTGTGTTTTTTATTTGCAAGTCCAGGCACGTTATTTAGAAAGTCATTCTGTCTTTGTGGTTGTTAACGAGCTTTGGATCTTGTACGGTAGCTTGTAAACCAAATTTTGCTTTGGAAGGCAAGTTCTGTTTCGATCTTGATAGAAGCACAACAGCTCTGAGGACGTTACAAAGTGTTCTCTCCCCTCTGCCCTGGGAGTCATCCAAAGCTGTACTGAACTCAACATCAGCCCTACGCTGTTACATTTTTGCATATTGTCTGTTTGGTAGTAGGTTATATTTCATGGGAAAAGAACACAACATGTTTTTTCTGTCCCTTCTCTTCAGTGCTTAACTTTCAGCCATTACCTCCCAGCTGTAAGGATGTCATTTAGAAATTTTACCATTTTTCTCCAGGTCGGAGGACGTTTCCCCGGATACGGCGTCACCAAGGGAATCTTTTCACTTTGGTGCCTTCAAGTCGTTCCTTAAGCACTAACGGGGAAAACCTGGGCCTGGCATTGCAGTACCTGGACCCCCGGGGGCGCCTGCGGAGTGCCGACAGTGAAAATGCCCTCGCTGTGCAGGAGAGGAACATTCCCACTAAATGTAAGTGGTCACCTTGATGCTGGAGAAAGGCTTCCTGGGGTTACAGGCAGGAAGGGCTGTTAGAGATGAACTCCAGATCCAATTTAGACTATCGCTTGATTTTTAACAAGCCATTCCAAACCACATAATCACGTGGCTGTGTTTTGCCACCAGTCTGTCTCACCAATGAGAGGTCCTTTTTTTCCCTCGGTTGAGCTGGTTTAGAAGCTGGTGATAATCTTTGGTCAAACAACAGTTCAGGAAGGCAAGTGCTGCTTGTAAAGCATTTTTAGATCTGTACAACCAGCTGTTCTCTACCGCCTCCTATTTTGGTAGTAAGGTTTAGCAGTCCACAGTAACACGACCATGTAAAAAGATTTTAGGAGTTTTGGGGCTTGAAATAGTTCAGGAGTTGTTGAGTAAAAATACGTAGTCTTGCATGTGAGATGGCCTTTCCTTTAGAAAGCATTGGAAATTCATGTAAGAAATTTAAAAAAAAAAAAGTTGATTGGATCTAGATGATGTACAGGATTCTTAAAACAGTCAGAGAAGCTTATTGTCTTGCTACATTAACATTTATAGTCGGGCTTGTGGATTACAATTATTTTACAGTTAAGGACTATTTATCTCACTTGCTCCTTAGTAGAAAGATTTACTTCTGTATTTATAACATCCCTGAGTTGTTTTTTTGGGAACGTTTTATTGTTGTTTAAAAAAAAGGGGGAAAGAAATAGAGCATCAGTCATTAGTAATGAACTTCAGCGATCCCGTACAGTAATTTAGGGATCAAAATAAAGACATTAAGCAGGCAGAGCAAGCAACACTAAAACACCGACTGGCAGTAAATCTGATTAAATTAGACATGGCAAAGCTAATCTCTGAGCTCTTCTATATTTTCACACTGTCCAGATGGCTGGTTCCTGTCTGTGTTTTTACAATTTCTTGTTAGATGCAACATAATTGGAAGCATCGCACTGCATGTGTCTGCTAGTGTCCTTTTCAAAGTTAGAGCTAAAGCACTGCTCTTTGAGTAATGTGCTGTGGTCTTAAGTGCAATCTGGAAAACTGGGCTCAGGACTTTCTGGGTCAGGAGGCTGCCACTTGTACAATAAGCTGGCCAGTACAGTAGAACAATGAGAACTCATAATTCCCTGCTGACGTAACCTGCTGCTGGGGGTGTTGGAGGTTGCTGCTTTAGCTGGTTCTCATGTATATTTTTTAGAGTCCAGCAGGTGATGAAGATACTTCCACTGTTCTTGCATTACAGCCCTTACCATACCAGTTTCTCGTAGGGTTTTTCTGCTGTAGAGATAACCTTGCAGTAAAATCCTTCATGCAGGAGAAGGAACCCCAAAATATCTAGTAGTTGGCAAAGAACTCAGAAATTGTGTCCTTCACGTTGTCCCAGAAGCTTAACAGTCATTCGTAGCTGGGTGGGATTGATTCAGCAAGGCTGATCCAGCTCTTCTTCATCTGAAGTGTGTAGTAACTACATATCAAGGGTCAGAAGGTCATATTTAATTGCTGCCCCATCTCTTAAGATTGTGATGTGGTAGAATCCACCCTGCTGGCAGAATGAAATAACTTAAATGAATGAATAACTTAAAACTTGTCTATAGCCTATCTTTATGAGATGTTGCACAGTTTCCTTTCGATGGGATGCTGTGGTCTGGGAGTCTGGATGGTTGAATACAGTTCAGAGCTCTGCCACTAACTGATACTCTGAGAGTCCCTTTCACGTCTGTTTCTTTATCTGCAAAACACCTGCTTCAGTGGGAATATGATGGGAATTGATCTTTGAAAAGCTCACCGTTATCTTTAAATAGCACAGCCAAAAAGGAGAATAATTGCTGCTGTTTTTTAGCTCCGAGTGCTCCTATAAACTGGCGACGAGGAAAACTGCTGGGCCAGGGTGCCTTTGGCCGTGTGTATTTGTGCTACGATGTGGACACGGGCAGAGAGCTCGCAGCTAAGCAGGTCCAGTTTGACCCAGAGAGTCCTGAAACGAGCAAGGTAATTGTCTTTGCAGCTACTAAACTTTGCCATGCAGACTTTGAGATCCTGTAATTTGCTTGTATCTGTCTGTCCTCGAAAGCTGGCATCATTATTTAGTTTGTACTAGGGTTTCAAATCACGCGGAGAGGAATAGAAGTCATTTAAAAATTGCTTTTCCGTATTATTAACTTCAGTCTGAAACTAAAATCCATTTTCTGGCTTCATTTTTGGCTGTCTATTCTCAGCTTTTTGGTTTGTTGCCAGGTTACTTGAGGAATACTAGACTGCCCTGTGTTCCTGGTTAGACACGGATGTGAGTGAAACTAGACCCAGAAAGAGCAGGACTTTTTTTTCCTTCTTTAAATTAAGAAAAAAAAAAAAAAGAGAGAGAAAAAAAGCTTCATGCACTTGCTAAACGCATTTTCTGTGTTTTTATGGCTTTCTGGGCCCTGTGTCGAGTGTATTAATTAATAGTTGCCTGTTTCCACTGCTGAATTCTCTCTATCCTCAAGATAGACTGAACTGTGATGTGTAAATTAATCAAGAACATGACAACACAGTAGAAATGGTGGCAATGGGAAGGGGTACCTTGAAACTGTACAATAGCAAATGATTCCCTCATAGTGAATGCAGATGGATTGACTGATAGATTTTTGCTAGTATTTGAACAATGAACTGATTTCCCAATATTAAACAAATCCACTTTGAGCTAAAATAACTGATCCATGAAGATTTAATTACTCTGACTTGATGTGGAACGTTGGTGCCAAGAGCAGGCCTAACTTGGTACGTTGTAAGTTGTACCATCTCTCTGCTGTAAATCAGACAGTAAATCTGAGCCAAGGAAGAACAGGCTGGAACATATTTTGAAGGCACTGAAACTCCAAACCTTAATCTATCAGTTGGCCCCATTGAGCTCCTTCCTCTGGTTCCGTGCATCTCTGCAGCAGCCAGGTCCTGCTCTTGAAGAGCTGTATCCTCTCCTAAAGTGAGAGGAGCAAATCTGGCAGCTTCCAGTGGCAGGCGTGGAGAGAGTTAAGTGGGACTAATTTGGGGGGAAACCATCATTCCTTTTTCCATAAATCCTCGTGCTCCAGTGCCTTTGATGTTCAGCCTGTTCATTCCCTGGATTCAGCAAGAAGCTGATACTTTTCCTGGACAACAAACATCTCCGATTCAGTCTGAAACTGTTGGATAGCCTTTTTACCTCTGCACTACAATACCCTGTTGTCTGTGGCAGGCATAAAGCAGAGAATTAGTTTCACGTGCATAGCTGCAGATTCTTTGAAGTAAATAAGAGGAAACTGATTCTAAGGTTGATCCAAGTAAAATCATCAACATGAACCATAGCAGGACTACATGAGAAAAGAAGTCGGGAACTTTTAGCTCCTGTAATCTGGATACCTAAGGGATTGGGGTTTCTGCAGAAAAATTCCTGGCCATTCTGTAGCAATGTATTCAGACCTTTTTCATAACTGAAATTAAAGCGCACTGCCATCAACTTCATGCTGAGGAGTGAGGCTATTGCTGTATTGTGTGCAAATAATTCTTTCCATCAACCTAGCTGAAGCTATTGAAAAAATAGGTGACAGAATCAAGGCAACAAAGTTGTTGTTGTTGTTGTTTTTCTGGTACTAAATTTGTATACGATACTTCCTCTGTTCGATATCTAACATCTGCACTGCTACTACCAGCTTTACGGTAAGGATGGACTTGAGGCATTGGTGAATGTTTGCCTTTCCCAAGAGCTATTTGAGCCAATGCCATGGATTAGACTGCATCAGCGTAGTAGTGGTCTCGTCCTGACAGTGACAAGGATGGATTGATTAGAGTATATTAGGATTTATTATTCTCTGGAGCCAGCACCTTATTTTCTCCTTCAATATCCATAGGAAGTGAGCGCCCTGGAGTGTGAAATTCAGCTGCTGAAGAATCTCCAGCACGAGCGTATTGTTCAGTATTACGGCTGCCTACGGGATCGGGCAGAGAAGACCTTGACCATCTTCATGGAGTACATGCCAGGGGTAAGAGCTGAAACAAAGTGAGAGGGGTGGTTTTTTTGATCGGAACTAAACTTTTGCTTCATCTATGTAATCCATCAAACACTGGAACAGGCTTTCTAGTGAGGCAATTGATGCCCCCATGCCTGACAGTTGTCAAGAGGGATTTGGATAATGCTCCTAATAATATGCTTTATCTGTTGGTTAGCCGTGAAGTGGTCTGGCAGTTGGATTTGGTGATGTTAGTCCTCTCCAACTGAACTATTGTATATTTCTGTGTTGTATCCTGTTAGGTATGTTCCCTTCTCATACTGTGTTACAGTGCCACTGTTCATTTTTTATTCATGCCCAAATCACCTCTTTGTTTTGTTTTTTTTTTTCCTGACGTGTCTTGTAGTTGAAATACACTCTGTTCATTCGTCACTAAAGCTAATTCTTTCCTTCAGTCTAAATTTGTTCTGCCAAAGTACTTGAAAGAACTTGGGCCAACTTGTAAATTGGGCTAACTGAATTAGCAGAGTCATTCAGTGCAGCAAATTAGCTTAAAACTGACCCTGCAAAAAGGGAAACCTTTGACCCGGATCTGTCTGCTGAACTAGTTTATTGCTTGTGTCCACAGACAGTTGTATCAACACAGCTGAAGCATGGAGGAAGCGCAAAGAACCTCCTCAAGCTATTTCTGCTGTAAAGCAATGTCCTTGCTTTTCTCAAAAGGGGCTTCATAGGGCAAGAAGTTCTGAGAGCCTCACAAAAAGGCTTTAGAAGAGGCCAGAATTCATTGCTTGTGCTGGTTGGGTATATAACACTATCGCAGCTCTGGGAATTGAATGGAGACTGCAAGATTTGTGGTTTGTCATTTTTTTGCCAATCTGTTCTGTTTGTTTTTGGTGCAGGGGTCAGTGAAAGACCAGCTGAAGGCATATGGTGCTCTCACGGAAAATGTAACCCGGAAATACACTCGCCAGATTCTCGAAGGAGTCTCGTACCTTCACAGCAACATGATTGTGCACAGGGACATAAAGGGTGAGATCGGCTGGTGATTTATATATATACCATGTGCTGAAGGAATTCTGGGAAAAAAGAAGCCAAATGTTAAATATTCAGTGTTCTGGTTGTGGCTTCTTAATACTGCTTTGCTCAGATATCCCTTTTTGTCTTATATCCTGTCCAGGTCTTAGGGATGGAGATAGTCTGGGCTGGGTGAGGGAAGTTGGGCTGTCCTCTCTACAGGACCTGGGAGCGCAGCAGTTGGTGCTTGTAGTAAGGAAGACTGGAAACCTCTAATTCTTAGGACTACACAGCTGTAAATCCACCCCAGTAAAATGAGGTTAAGTTGCCACCTGACTTTCACTGCCCCTATAACACAAGTTCATTTCCCTGTTGATTCCCTTCTAATTTCCTCTCTGACCAAAGTGCCATTTCTTAGCTGTTAAGCATACCAATTGCTCTAAGAGCTCAGTGCCTCTTTTGACAATCCTGCTTACCTCAGGCTCTTGTAACTTGTCTTTCCTGCTCTGTGCAAGGAACCTCTCTGACTTTCCATATAAAGCTTGCGTGATGAGTCCTTAGTTGTCTTCTTCCCAATATAACCCCATGGAGCCAGGCAGTCTCCTTAAGAGTTAATGTCAACACATGTGGCAGACAGCACGCACATTTTTCTGTGCTCTAGAGGGACAGGAGCATTGCTCACTGTGAGAAAAATATCTTATTGTTCCTGCCTATAAATCTTCATTGCCTCCCCTCTAGGGTTGGCAAAGGGAAATGAGCTGCTGGTTCTTGAATAACACCTTGTATACTGCTTGCGTGGTGCTCTTTACCACATGATTTCCTACCGATGGATTATTCACTAGTTTGCACCCATCTTCCAGACCAAACTGTTCATTTGTCCCTAGGGTGCTGGATGCCCAGACTTCCTATTCCAAATTCAGCTCTCCCACTGGGGAAGTGGAGTGGTAAAGCCATCTCACAGCACAAATGCATTTTACTGGGGAGCAGAAGGAGTTCACGTAGGCATATACTAAATAATGGCAACAAAAGATTCTTGAGCTTATTGCAGCTTTGGAGGAAGAATTGTTTTTGGTGTCTAAGCCTTAGCTCATATCCACACACAAGCTATCCTCTAAGTTTGCTTTTTTTTCCTCTGTGTTTCATGTTCAGGACCTCTGACCAAGTGAAGTGGAGATTGACTTGTTTATTGTAGGAGTTCAAAGCGGTTTAATTAGGTACATCTGTTAACCATTGCTTTCTGGTCAGCTGGGTATATTCACCAAAGTAGTATCCAAATAAAATCATTTTCTACACAGCTATGTACTATCTAACCCATTGGCCTAGGGGCCCTGTATAGGCTGTCTGGGCTGTTTACAGGCAGTGTTAACAATGACAGTGCTGACTCAGCTCTCATTTCCCCTCCCCCTTTGCTTCCTTATGTTTTTCCCCTGAAGTTTTTCCCATTTGCAGCCATTAGCAGTTGGCTTGTCTACAGCCTGAAATAAAGAAATGATGTTTAGCAGGTCACCTGAGGCTTGAAAAGCCATACCATGAGCATGGGTATTTCTGGGTTGGATATCAGCTTTGTAGGCTGCAGATCCAACAGCTGGATTGTATGAAAACATCTGTCTCGATTCTTTTTTTTTTTTTTTCCCTTCTTTTTTTTGTCCAGGAGCCAATATTCTCCGTGACTCTGCTGGGAATGTGAAGCTTGGGGACTTTGGGGCCAGCAAACGGCTGCAGACAATCTGTATGTCTGGAACAGGCATCCGCTCTGTCACTGGCACACCGTACTGGATGAGCCCAGAGGTGATCAGCGGAGAGGGCTATGGAAGAAAAGCAGACGTATGGTGAGGGATCGACTTTCTGTCTGTCAATCAATTTAGAGCTTTTCTGGAGTGAGATAATAGAGATATACATACACATTCTGTTATCCCTATGTATCCAAATTCAGATTTAATCTGGATCAAAAGTGAGAGCAGTTTAAGGTAAACTTAAGTAGTTGGTTTGAACTTAAGACATGATCTGCTGCAGGCTGAGCTGTGCAGTGTCAACACACAAGTGCCCATTTAGTGCTTCAGTAACAATTTCCATTTGTTCCTCCCTCGAACTGATAGCCAGTTCTCTAACTTTCTGGTGCAAGGTTTCCACCCTTCTTATATCCCTTATGTTGATAAGAGACCAAAGTTTGTTTGGGGAGAGTCCATTCATTTTGTTTTAAAATGAGAGGTATGCTTATAACACTGGAAATGAACAGAATTTGAGTATGTTGACAAAGCTTTAAAGGAAAGATGCCCAAACCTGGAATAACACACAAGGTACAGGTCAGATCAGAGGTGATCTGAAGCATGCATGAGTGGAAACTGTAGCCATGCTATTATTGGCATAGCCAATAGCCAAGAAACAGCCTCTTTTGAAAGGAAAAGGAAAATGGTCCTGTGTCAAAATGTTAGTTTTGGAGGCCTCAAAAAGGTGAGCTTATAAAACCAAGCTAAATGACAGCAACAAAAAGTATGTTTGTGTCTCAACAGTAAAGCAAGGCCTGTACTATTTCCCATACAAGCAGTGAGGGGAAACAGAGCTGAAATTTTCTCATATGCAAAGAGTTAAATTCTGCATGGTCTCCCAGCTGGGATGCTCTGGGAGAGAACAGAGCACGTGCCCTTCCCCCTGGATTGCTGCAGTTGTGGATTTCCTCTTGGTGCTGACATCGGTCCATTCCCATCAAAGAGACACTGCCGTTGGCCGGGCTCCAGTTCCTACAATCCCCATCGTTATTTAGGGGGGTCAGAATTTTCCAGTGCAACGTTACTCCCAGGGTGGATGCGTATGGCCAAGAGGCTCAAAGACGTAACAAATCTAGCCACCTGGCTTTCTGCCACTGCTGCAGGCCCCTCTCCAATTTTCTTCTTCCTAAATAGCAGAATATGTGAGCTATTTGTTATTGCTGGAGTGACTTGACATGAAAAACATTCCTGCTGTTTGCTGAATATCTTAAAGAAACCGGATCTGCTTAAACGGTATAAATCAGTCTAAACAATAATATATCCCTGCTTGCTCTTGAGCAAACCCCCAGCACTTCAGCACACATGGTTTGCATTTTCTGTACTCTCTTCGAGTAAGTCTTAAATGGCTGGAAACCAGTGTAAAATTTTCACGTTGGAGTTTTAAACCTTGTCAAGAAATCATTTCTTGCATATTCACTGGATTTAATTCCTTTCCTTCCTTGTTTTGGCAACTGTTGCAAGTCTGCCTCTGAAAATGTCCTTTCTTTGCATTTCACTTCAAAAGAAGGTGTAGTTTAAAGGTAGAAGAAGCAATTTTGCTCTTTTAATGGAACAGTGTGATCAGAACACAAAACTGGATGTTTGAATTTCACTACCTTTGTTTAATCTGTGGCCTTGAGGAAGCAATCAATCCTTTTTGAACAAAAAGAGGGTCACTGCTGTACTACAGAAACCTGTGAAAGTATCGGTGTCACACTCACTTCAGAAAGGTGGCTAAGCCATGTCTGTCCTCATAATCATGTTCTTGCCTTGAATTACCCCGCAGAGCCCCATTATAACATCACTAGTTGTTTTTCCCTAACGTATCGATGCATCTGCCCTACTGGCGTCTTAATTTGCTGCCTTTTCAGTTTGGAGCTGTTAAGATTTTTATTACTTTTTAACTGTGGCAGATGCTTGGTGTCTTACAGAGATGTGAGCTTTCTCCTGTGGGTATTCCAAAGAAGTGCAATGAAAAGGGGTTTTGCCGAAATGGCTTTGTGGGGTCAACCAGCTGTGATTCACTGGACCTTAGCTCAAAGTCAGTTTTCTACCCTGCAACCCAGCAAGTGCATTTGAGATAGCAGCAGCAGCACCTGAAATACCACTGAGGTCCAACAGCAACTTCAGGGGCATCTTGTGTGCACCTCTTGTCCCCCGGTGTTAATACAAATGTTTGATGAGAGTAGAATTTGGGCAAAGAAGAGCCGGACAGATGGCACTTCGCAGTTCTCAGTGCAGCGGGAACCCAGTGGAAACCAGCCTCCCTGTCTCAGCACTTTATTGCCAGCCTAACAGTGGTAAAAGCAGCGATGTTGGCAGACCTGGCTGAGGATCTGTGCACGCATGGCGTTTGCTGAGCACAAAGCCATTTTATAGCTGTTTTCAGGGCAGAGCTGTACCTTGACACTGCCTGCTTGGAAGTTCTCTCTGAACACTGTGCGTTATTGTGTCAGTTGGTTCTCACTTCTTTTTTTTCCTGTCTGCTTTTCCAGGAGCCTCGCTTGTACCGTTGTGGAAATGCTGACAGAGAAACCACCCTGGGCAGAGTACGAAGCCATGGCAGCCATTTTCAAAATTGCCACCCAGCCAACCAACCCCCAGCTCCCTTCCCACATATCAGAACATTGCCGGGACTTTCTAAAGCAAATCTTTGTGGAAGCCAGGCACAGACCCTCTGCTGAAGAGCTGCTCAGACACCAGTTTGCACAGCTCCAGTACTGAATTACCTCCCTCGCTCGCAGCTCCTGCTGGGCTTTCGGTGCCCCGCCTGGTCTAGTTGCAACTGCCCATCGTGGTGCTGCATCTTCAAAATGCCAACTCAGCTGTCCTAGTCCTTTGGGGAATTCATGCCAGGGAACCTAGGGTCTGCCCTCGTGCCTGATACCTTTGTTTGCTGGACTAATGTTTGTTCTACCGACAGCTGTCTGAACAGAGCTGCATTTTTGCCCTAGTTACCTTGATGTGAAGCTGTAGCTGGCTGCATGTTTTCTGCAGGCCCAAGAATGGGAATCTACGAAGTGTCTCGCCGGTTGAACCTAGAAGAAATCTGAACCAAAGTGGGAACTGGAAGAGCTACACTATTCAGAAACGTGCAATGGCTACCCAGACCAGCTTTCTCCAAGTGGCTACTCGTGATGGTCACTGCTTTCCAGACTTCTAGGGCTTTAGAGCCATCTATAGTACATGAATCCAGCAAAAAGCCATGTGTCATTGAGCATGCGCTCACTATATTATATATTTTTCTTCTTAAGTATTCAGCATCTGAAGGTGTTCAGAAAATATTGATTCAAATGTATGTGAATAGTGTTATTTTATAATGAAACCATGGATTTGGGGGTGGGGGTGGGGGAGGTCTTTCTAGCTAAATGTCAGGATAATCAGAAAAGTTTCAGCAGAATGCAATCACTCTAGAGTCTAGGATAAGGGCTCTCCCACTGACGTTAGAAAAATCCAGAGCTTGATTTCCAAGGCTTGATCTGTCCTAGCATTAAGACAGTGATGGTTAGCTTGTGTCCTCATAGCTAAAAGATCCATCTTTTGGTTCATCTCCCTGAGACTGTTGGGTGTAAACAAATCCCTTCTGGAAGGGAGTTGTGCAGAACAGCTTCGTGTTGTACCTATCTTTTGGCTGATAACTTTTTACCATCCCTTAAACCAAAGATAGTTTACCTGGTGCCCAGGAATTTAGTTCAGGAAAAGCTTACGAGTTTCTTTGATGGCCTGGCCTGATGGAAAATTCAGAAAATAGGATTCTGTTTTTACATGGGGAGAATTTGCTGGAGACTCGTTTTACTTGTGCACAGTAAGCTAGAGTCAAGCTCAACCCTTCAGCGAGTGTTTTGTTTTGCAGGTATGCAAGTGTTCATTTAAGGTTTCCATAAAATATTTTGGTCCTATTTAAATAAGCTTTTGTACTAATTAAGTCAAACAGTGAAACAAAGAGAGCACTTGTAATGGTAGCATATTTGTAAAACTGTCTGGCCAACAAAAGAGATGCAGAAATCCCCAGACAGGTACCAGCAAGATCTGTCCAAGTCATTTTGCATTTGAAGTGTTCCACATCTCTGTTACCAGATTTCCTGATGGCTCGCTGGCCTCAAATACTGTGTGTTGATTGGGGCACCCACAGTCCTTATTTCACGCAGAAGAGCAGCAGTTTTTAAGTGCTGGGGATTCTTGGTTAATGATACGTTTTCTGTGTGAAATGAAACTAAGAGAAGCACATTGCTAGCTAAAATATTGCTTTATAGAGCAACATCAAAGGTGTTCTGCTCTTGTATTGGAAACCATATTAACGGTCCGCATGCCTCCCCTTCCCTCCTAAAAAAAAAGAAAAAGAAAAAAACAACCTTGAAAATCACTTTCATAATGCAGTAAAATTAAGAGGAGTTCATTTTAAGTGAAAGCTGTTAGCAGGATAAGGCAAGTTTTAATGAAACCAAGCTCCTTGAACACTCAACAATTAATATGTGAAATTAGAAGAGGGAACTAAAAAGAAGAAAAGCCCTGAAAGGCTTTAACAATCTGACGTGTTTTTTCTGTGCCGAACTCAGAGCAATGTGTAATCAGTGAAAGAAAGCTAGTGTTGGTTTCCCTTTTGGCTCTCCTGCACCACTACAAGGATGCACTGTTTAGGGTGCAGGCACTTAGGGGGATTTTTTTTTATTATTTTTTTTTATGAAAGCCCTTGTTCCATAATTTATTTAATTCTAGTGAGAGCACTTCTATTGATCTCTTTAAAATCTGGAACTTGACTCCAAATTGTCCAGACACATGGCCTGACTTTTGGCCTGCACTTCACTGTCGCTTGCACCAGAGGGAAGTGAGGGCGTAACACTACTATTCTGTTCTGGGGAGCCTTTTACACCACTTTCCTGTGGCGTAAATGGCTGGGTATGCTGCAGAGGGATGTGAAAATCATTCCCGTAGTCTCGACAGAAGTAGGGTGGTCAGCACTCCTGTGGGGCCTGGTAGCACTCTTCAAGCCTTGCAACTAGCACCTGAACATACCAAAGATTGGAATCTTTTATAATCACACTTGAACCTGCAGGCGTAAAGCAGCGACCTAGACTGCAGTGATCCCGTCCGTGTAGGTTTCTCTGTACCCTCGGCTTGTCCTCACCAAATCAAGACCTCCTTCCATGGTCTTTCTTTGCCATCCCACACATCGTGTCTTGGGAGAACAGGGCATGAGGAAATGGTGTAACTTTTAATGTTTCAAAGCAACTAAATCCTCAGGATCTGTTGTGGCTTTTACCTCATACGCGGCATGGAAGGCTGTGCCAGAGCAGAGCAAAGAGCATCGTGGGCTGATGGGCTCGGTCCTTTCCCCGGCAGAGCTTCTGGGCCTTCCCACCACCTATGCTGAGATGTGCCTACTCTGTATCCACTTGTATTCCAGTCTGTAGTAAGGAAAGTCAATAGCAATTGTACAGTGACAAGAGAACATGGGGTGCCAGCTTGGACTTCTTGTATTCCAGTACCTGACCCAATGCCACCCGTTCGGCACAGGAACAAGCCAAAGCATTACTTGTATGTTTGGAGATGCACTTTTATGAATGTAGTTTATATCGCTCTTTTTTAGCTCTTTTTACATCATGTAAACGGTGATGCCTCATACTTTTTTTTTTATTTATATCGTAAAAGATCATATTTGGTGATTTTTATATATATCGACTCGACTGTTACGGGGTAGGGGGGAGGATGGGAAATTAATTTGACGCCTTTATGAATTTAAAAAGGAAAAAAAGCAGCTGGTTTTGCAGAGAATTTGCTGATGGTTTATAACAAGTAGAGCCAAGCCAAAATGCATTCTTTGTTTCCTCACAGCCTTCTTGATTATGGATAAGGAAGATCAGGATTCCTAAGTCCACTGCTACAGCAAATAAACATGGGGCCAGCATTTATACTACGGTCCCTTTATACAGCCCCGACATCAAAAAAAGCTTAAAGTGGACATAAATGTAATTATACCTCTAAATTGAATTACATCTGGCCTCTTTATCCTGGCAGAATTGGGAAAAAAATGGGGATAAACTTGTTTAGAGGAGAACAGAGGAGAGAGTGCCAGGCTAACAAAAAGCTGTTGTGTCCATTTCAAATGTCATTTTGTGTTTTCAGCTCTTCCTTTCTGGGAGGCAGATACGGTGAATATTTAGTATTGGGATACTTGATGGAAGGTGCTACAAAAGTGGAGAAAATTCTGTCTGAATATCTTATAGGAGTATTATTATCCTTAAACGGTTCAAAGTCTGAGCAGGAAAATGTCTGATTCCCATCAGAGAAGAGCTTGGGGGAATGAGGACTTTGGATATCCATGAGCTTGTTAGGAAGCAAACTATTGGCATTTTGGTCTTGGTGTGACGATTCTGTGCATTCCAGGTTACTAGCTTCTTCTCCATTAAATCTGGTCTTTGCCTATTCTAATTGCTGTAGGTTGCAGCACTTTGGATTTTTTCACATTTTTGGAGTTGTATTCCAAAGAACTTGAAGATGCTTCAAAGAGGTTCCTTTGCCATTAATTACCAAAACAAATTAACCCAAAGGGAAATTGGTACCTGCTCAGGTGACACACGTTATTTCCAAGTGCCAAGAGAGCCAGGATAACTTGTGAAACCTCAGTAACTTTATCCCTGCTGTACAGGCTTTCACTGGTAGGCAAAGGCACATTTAAAGCTGTGCAGGGGCGGCTGAATGAGATCCCAGTGACTGGTTATTAGGTTCATAGCTGCTGGGTGGAAAGGTTTTAGGTATTTGAATATGTACCTGCCTGTGGCTGTCTCCTTGGTACCTGCCCTTGGAGCTGGGAGTATTCAGTCTGTCTAATATTCAGAGGAAAGATCGGTGTTGTCTGTGGTTTAATGGTATCTGGGCTTCAGGTCTCTAAACCCCAACCTTACTCAGGAGCAAATCTCACCAAGCAGCTCTGAATTCCCCAGTTAGAAAAGGCAGATGCCTAGGAGGCAGTTTAGAAAAGGACATCGTTGTGTGTTAATACCCATCTGATATAAACCATGCAGAGCAGGGAGAAATTGCTTTAACCTGGATTGTGCAGAAGACCTTGAACCAGTAGTCTATATATACCGACCGGGGGCTTGCAGTGCAAAGCCAGGCCAATGTATCGTTTTATTTACAATAAAATTATCATTTATATGAAAGTCTTTTTGGTGTTTTTTTTGCAATGTAGTGTCTGTTGCTTCCCATGTAAATGATGCTTCTGGGTAAGCTGATAAGGTAACAAGTTTTCCTCCTAAGCAGGGACCTTAACTGAAGGAGGAAATCTTTCATTTCAGGAATTTATATTTTGGGACAGATGGAGAAGCGTCCTATTTATGAAGCATTGCTTCTTGGATCAGGTAAGTGTGTGTCATCTACAAGGCTGCCTCTGATGAAGGTCACGTTCATCCATTCTCTCTCTTCAGAGAGGTAGAATGGCTCTGTCTAGATATTTCCACTGCCCCTGTTGTAGAGTGTAGAAATAGCTTGTCTTCATTTCACCTTGCAGGAGAGTAGCTGGGCTGGTTCGTTAGCTCTTCATTTGGAGATCCTACTGATGCAGAGCAGAAGCTGAGGCTTGCATTTGGATTGTGCTGCACTGGTGAGTTCTTGAGTCCAGGCCTGGGTCTGTAAATGGCCCTAATTCATCGGTGCCTACGAGGGCAGATTGTTACCAGGTGTGGGAAAGGGACCTGGGCAGTTCACAACAGGACTGTGAGGAGATGGTTTGTGTGGCAGTGTCTGCCGTGCTGTGTTTTACTTCGTAGTACCCCTGAGGAGGTAAGGTTAAGTAACTCCAGTTCTAGCTCAGCCTGCTTGGAAATGTATTTATTCTACATATCTGGAAATGGTTCCTGAATTGTTCCTCCTTTGAATGTGTTGCCGTTTTAGAAAGCAGGAATTTGGAGGAGTGTGGCCTCTGGGCTTCAGGCAAATGAGAGATATCACAAGGTCCTCTGCCGGAACTGAAGCCTCTCAGCAAAAGTGAGGGAATCTGGGTAGCCTTGCATTTAGTGTGCTAGGGATTTGGGGTAGGGTAAGCTTAGCTGTCCCGGAGTAGGGCAAGGGAATGGGTGACCACATTTCCAACTATTTTCAGGCTTTATTTTTTTTCCAGCATACTATCTTAGGAAAGGACAGAAATAGTGCTCCTATAAAATTCGTCTACACTACTTGCTCAGATACTCATTTTTTCCTGGTACTGTTCTCTCTTTATGTGTCTCCTAGTTTTCATCGTTGCTGCCACTTGAGCACCGTGCTTTGAATGCCACCGGGGTCCCTTGGGATGCTGGCCTCCCCAGACCCCAACCACAGCCTTCCCTGTAGTCGCCTTTTCCCAGGCCAGGCTATGGTTAGTTGCTATGCCAATTAAATACTGCAATATTTGTTAATGTAACTTGTGAACAGATAAGAATAAATGAGTTAACAAACTGATGCAATAAAAGCCCCGGTACATGAAACAAGTACATGCGTGGCACTTGGGTGCTCTTCCAGAACAGATGAGAACCAGACAATTGAGGCTGTCCCAGAATAAAGATGTCATGTGGAATTAGAAATAACCATCTCCCACTGCTTCCTGACACCCTCTCTGTGTGTTAGAACCCGGACTGAAGGAGAAACTTAGAAAACTGCAGGCCCTGAAAACCACTTACTGCAGGATTCCCTTCCCACAGCCGATGTCTTTGTTCTCATCCCCACTCGGTTTGTTCAGTGGTTTTCCCGCTCTACTCTGCGCTGGTGCGGCCTCACATCAAGCCCTGTGTGCAGTACTGGGCGCCACAGTACAAAAGGGACATGAAACTGTTGGGGAGTGGCCAGAGGAAGGCGACGAAGATGGTGAAGGGCCTGGAGGGGAAGACGTACGAGGGGCTGAGGTCACTGGGCCTGTTCAGCCTGGGAAAGAGGAGGCTGATGGGAGACCTCATGGTGGCCTACAGCTTCCTCACGAGGGGGAGAGAGGGGCAGGTGACCTATTCTCCTTAGTCACCAGTGATAGGACCCGCGGGAACGGTGTCCAGCTGCGGCAGGGGAGGTTCAGGCTCGATATCAGGAAGAGGTTCTTCACCGAGAGGGTGGTCGCACACGGGAACAGGCTCCCCAGGGACGTAGTCACGGCACCAAGCCTGTCGGAGTTAAAGAAGCGTTTGGACTGTGCACTTAGTCACATGGTCTGATTTTTTGGGGTAGACCTGTGTGGTGCCAGGAGTTGGGCTCGATGATCCATGTGGGTCCCTTCCAAATCGGGATATTCTATGACTACAATTCTAACATTTGATTTATGAACAAGGGATGCACGCCTCAGGCCTGTAGGACGGCATGTTTTTCCCTGGGCTCCCCTCCCACTCACCGCTCTAGGAGGTAGCTAGCTTATTTCTATAAATACAGCATGTGCTCCTGACTTGAACCTTCACCAGGTGTCCTTGGGTGTTGTTGGAGCTGGAGCTGGGAGAGGAAAATGACTCCAAGCTTGGGCTGAAGGTGGATACGATCAGCCCCAAAACACTGATCAATGCACAAACGAAATGCAGCTAAAAACCTCCACTGCCTTTATGTTTTCATGGTAATTCGTGTTACATGTATAGCGTGGCTCAAGGGAAGGTGACTTAAGGTAAGATTCCTCTTTAAAGCCAGCACTAAACAGTTCTGAAGCAAATGTAATTTTAAATCTCTGAAGAGATTGGTTATACTACTCTGCTGTGGCTATTACTGTGAGGATAGTAAAGTCTCAACTAGGAACACCGTCTTCTGGATTTAATATCACTTGGGTGTGGGTGTATTGCATTATATCCAGGAAATGCTGGCACAGTTAGCTGTCATGTCACTTGTTCTTCTGGTGCTGATCTCTGCCTAGTGCTCTGTGTCTTATCCAAACTGGACATCTGGATGGTACAGATATAAAAAGGATTTTTACTGATTTTTTTTATACCCCTCCCAAAATCATTTTTTTTTATTATGTGAATTTATTGGCTTGAATTCCTAGGCTCTGTAAAAGGTCCCTTCTTGAGCTGAAAGGCAAGCTGGCTAACAGGGAAGCCTCGAGCTTGTGTGGAAAAGCAAAAATAAAGCTTTGGTGTGTGCAATACAAATAAAGGTTTTTGGGTGCCCGTCAGTTTTGTATTGTCAGTGACAAGACCAGATCTGTGCTGTAGAGGGAAGGGAATGCAGGTGGCAGTCTGCCATTGTCTGTGCTTCAGATGAAGGGCTGGTTTAAGTGTTGCAGGAGTCATCAATACACCCCGGAATAGCCTTTTGCTGCTATTAAAGGTGCTGTTCTCGAGCTCTCTCTTGCCTTGTAGCCCAAGAGCTATAACACGTTGTGCTTTGGCTGCAGCTCATGCTGCCTCTCAGGCTACTGTGCTGGGGTTAAGCTGCTTTCACTGTGCTGGAGCAGCAAAAGGCAGCCCCAACAGGGACAAGGACATGACTTAAAAGTTCATCTCTGCACGAGTGGGTGCAGGTCCTTTGCAGCTTCCTCAATTAGGTCTGTGTGCAGCATCCATCCCCCTAGCTCTTGCTTCGCTTACCGAATAGTGCTGGCTGCTTTCTGAACCCAGCTGATGCTCCTTATCACTCTTTGCATCTTTGTCCCAGACGGCGTGGGGTGCCACTGTGCGGTGCTGCTGAGCTGCTCCAGGGGGAGCACAGGGCGCTTTCCCCTTGCTCAGCTTCTCCAAGTTCATGGCTGGCTTCTGGCCACTCCAACTAAAAAGCTGTCATAGTGTTTGGCAGCTATGTATGCTGGGAACGTGTGGTCTTCCTCTTCTTCGTGGTACTTAAGCTGTTAAATCTTACACTTACATGGGGTCTGAGCACCCTGGATCCTAGGAACTGCAGGCACATAGCACCAGCAGGTCACCGGGCTGGACTGCTGCTCAGGGGAGGCTGGTGGCAGCTGGGATGAGGGAAGATGGCATTTGTGCTTAAAGACGGAGATTTGAAGCATAGGCGTCGCGGTGAGAAGTGAATCTTTAATCTTTGTCTTACAAAAACTTCTCTGATGAGAAATTTTAAGCTGGGCTTTCTGTACTGCTGCTTCTTGGTACTCCCTGGGAATGTAAAGTGTGCATTGTCATCCGTGCAGTGCACCCGCCTTCAGACTTATCAGGCAGATCAGATGACCACAAAGCATTGTTTAAAACATCTCCCCATGTGCGTTACCACTAGGATTTCCCTGTGTACAGAGCTGGGCACGTTCATCATGCAGGCAGGAGTTTGCCTTCAGCTGCTTTATGTGCAGCAGCTGTTCTGTGAAAGGTAGCTGGGTCGATTTTGGCTGTACTCATGTGTGAATTTGATATTAATCAGATTTCCTTCCGTCCCCTGAACTGTGCCTGGGTCAGCTTGCTGCAGCCCATTTTGGTAATACATAGGATGTTGGTTTGTGTTCTCCAAATGAGAAAAGGGGACTGTGCAGAAAGCAGTGATAGAGAAGATATCTGTATCTTTTTTATCTGTATTCAAAAGACCTCGCACCTCGTGGTCTTTTATCTGTTCCATCTGTTTCTGCTTTATTGCCAAGACTTTGCTGTGCCTGTATGAGAAAGGGCTATGGAAAGGTGTGATTGTAAAGAGTGGGGATTGCTACTGTCCTTAGACAAAATCCCAAATTTCAGTTTTTCAGAGTGGAGGGAGGGAGAGAAACAGAGCATCATTGTTCTTCCTGTTTGATGTCCTTTTTTTAAAAAAAAAAAAAACAAAAAACTGAAAGCCTAACACTTGGAAGCTTTTTTCTCCCTCCCCTACCCCAAAATCGTCTAGTATAGTTTAAAATTCTTTGTATATAATTTCCCTGCTGTGTGGAAAAGAGCAGCAGCCTGCCAGCGTGAGAGAATGGGGAAGTGAAGCCAGCACGAAACAGGAAACAAAATCGAGGAGTCTGCTTTCATTTTCTAAGCCGGGGATGCTGAAGGAAGGGACCAGAACCTGACGGGGTCACGAGGCCCCCTCCGCAGAGCAGCAGACGCTTGGTGCTTTCGTTTGTATTACAGTGAATCCTACAGGGTTGGTCAGGAAGTGGTTTTGTTATGGTGTAAGCATGGTGTGTGCTGCACGGCTTTTGGTGTAAAGAGGAGTCAGCAGCTCCCGTGCGACTGCGTTGATTAGAAGCACTTTGTGAGGCCCGGGCTCCAGGGTCTCTGAGTGTAGTCCTTGCTGTGCTGGCACTGGAAAGCCCCAGGCTGTGCCCACCGCACAGACCTGCCCGCAAAATCTTTGAACTAACGAGGAGAAATGACTCCTCTGACAGGAGGGACATCGAGCTCCTGGGGTCATCCAGCAGGCATCTCCTCCGAGATCAGGTGGGACTGTGATAGGCCTAGAGGAAACGGCCTCATGTTGAGCCAGGGGAGGTTCAGGCTGGAAATTCAGAGAAATTTCTTCTCAGAAAGAGTGGCCAGGCATGAAATGAGGAGACATTTCTTCTCAGAAAGAGCAGTCAGGCATTGGGACGGGTTGCCCAGGGAGGTGGTGGAGTCACTGTCCCTGGGGGTGTTCAAGGAAAGGTTGGACGTGGTGCTTGGGGACAGGGTTTAGTGGGTGATGGTGGTGGTAGGGGGACGGTTGGACCAGGTGACCCTGGAGGTCTTTTCCAACCATAATGATTCTATGACTGCAGCCTGCTTCACCAGTGAAGGAGAGCTGTGGAGGAGCCTGGCCATCAGCACATACCCCAGGCCCAAAAGGACCGAGGGTGAAGTATTGAGGCCTCCAGCTCTGCCGGGAGGTGCACCACAGTTACCTGAGCTAAGACACATCTGAAGAAGCACCGTCGGTTTCCTGTGGATGGCCCATGTCCATCTCTTCCCCTCTTTGGTGGTTTCTTGGCTGGGTATGGGTTCTCCCAGCAGTGTTTGGTGGCAGACAGGACCTCAGCAGGAGCTGGTGTTGGGCTCTGAGTGGGCTCTGAAAGGCCCAACTCCGGCAATATTTAAAGCCAGGAGGTACCTCACTTCTTTCTCTCTCAAGCCAGTCTTGCAAATCCGTGTGTGTGGAGGCAGCAGGTAAATAATAATTAAAAGCAGACCCACCTACTTCCATTGCAGTAGGTCTCCAGCCTGGCAGGCCTTGCCAGGGGAAGCAAGCAAGCCACAAAGTGTACGCAGGGCAAAAGGGCAGACATAATTCATATGGCAGTGAATTCCCTTTGAGCGTGGTCTAGGCTGACGTGGAAGCTGATGTGGTTACAACTAAAGCTTCGGGTCAGGGCTTGTAGCTCTCAGGGTAGTGATGCAGCTCAGGATTTCACATTGCTCAGGATTTCCACACCCAGGAATAATTTCTTAGGACTATATGGGCAAAATCTCTTTCCACAGCAGCTGCCCAGACCTGACCGCTGCTCCCACCTCCCCGTGTCCCTGGGAACACAGGACAAGACAGGGAAGGCTTGGAAACCTTGTATTACAAAAATAAAAGAGCGCATGGCGCAGTGTCACACGTGAAGCCCTGCCGGGCTCCAACGCAGAACGTACCAAAGAAAGGCAAATATAAAAAAGACAGACACTGTTAAACAGTCGCAGGGCAACATCCTTAAGGCTGAACAATCCCAGCTGAACGGAGCTGATGTAAACCAAAGACCCTCCTTATTCAGAGCCCCGACAAGGCAAAATCGGTGTGGCAGGAGCTGAGAGCTCTGCTCTAACTTACAGGCTAGGTTGGGGCTCGCTGTCAGAGCCCCCAGATCTACTTTTCCATGGTAGCAGGCCTGATATGTGCGAACAGGGCTGGGGCATTCCCACGGGGGCAAGTGCTTCTGGTCTGATCTCATCATGGAAAGAGGGCTTCAGGTTTGGGGGCTACACCCCGCTCACCTCCACCCTGTCCTTAGGGTCTGTAAAACCCCTCTAGATATCCCCCAGAGGCCTCAAAATTGGGCTGCCTCCCTTCCCTTACCGCCCACGGGCACTTGGGGTCCCCTTTGCTTTACATCAGCTCAGTTAGCTGCCAGCTCAGCAGTGCTCTGCGCCGTCTCTGCTGGGCTCCATCCAGGGAAGGGTGAGCTGGGTCCCACTCACGCCGTCTTGGTCCCGCTCTCCACTTCCTTGTGCACCCACAGCTCTTTGTGCTGCTTGCGCCCGAAGCCCTCATCGTAGTTGCCTTTGCTCTTGAAGAGCTGCTGGAAGTGGGGCTTGCAGTAGAATTCCCCGTGGAGCGCCGCGTAGCTGCCCAGGCTGGGGAAGGAGAAGGGGTTGGGTGGGCAGGGGGCAGCAGGGGGTGCCGGGGGGCTGGGAGGCTCAGAGAGGGGAGGAAGGAACATGCAGGAGGTGACCCTTAGCAGAAAGGGCCAGCTGCTTGCTCCAGGCCACTCGGGGTCTTGGGGCTGCTGTGAGCAGCCGTAAGGGGCTGCAAAGAGGGGGTCCTGCAGGGCGGCTCAGCCTTTGCCCTGTGTCACCTAGGAGGAAGCTCTGGCATCCCTGTGGGGTTCTATCCCTTCTCTCAAGGGGAAAAACTCTTCATCCGTACCAGGTGGGATTAAACTGAGACTTGGGGCCAGATGGGATCACAGCCCTTCATGCTGTGATCGGGAGACCAAGGGCCTTCCCCTGCCCTACAAGCAGAAGGGCTGCGGTGGGCAGGGGGTGCACTTTTTGGAAGAGCCTCCCCAGCCCCAGCTCGGCGATACCCAGCACAGCTCACCTGAGCTTGGCATGGCAGTGCTTGCAGCAGAAGCAGGCGTTGTGGAAGACAAATTTATCCGCCACCAGCCGCTCCATGGGATAGACGGTCTTCTGGCAGGCCGTGCACATCTCCTTCACCTGTGCCTTCAGGCTGAAGGACTGGGCAAGGGGAGAGCAAAGGGAAAGAGGGTGAGGAAGGGGGTTTGGAGGTCTGGTGCCCATCTCACCGTGCAGCCGCCTTCCCCATCATCCCTGTTGCTGTTTGCTGGAGCACCAGTAAGCCTGAAGCAGCCCCCCACTGCCCTCCCAGTACCACTCCAATGACACTGGGCTGGATTGGTGCTCAGGCTTTAGGTTTCTGTCCTCTCCCCCTCGCCATGAAGCAGAAGAGTGCTGTAAAGCTGTAGGTACCTTGGAGCGCTGCACCGTGCTGCCTCCTGAGTTGTTCTTTGCCTCCTAAGGAGAGATTGAGCAGAGAAATCAAAATGAGACCCTGGTCTAAAGGGGCTCGGTGCTGAGCTGTGCTAAAGGAGGAGCAGCAAAGGATTTGTATGGGCAGCAAAGCAGCAGGACCTTGGGGCATGCCTGCAGCCCCTGCCTGGCCTTCACAGCACCCAGTGACAGTCTCTGAACTCGTTTGCCCAGAGGCCATGACCTCAATCAGGCCCCAGTGTGCAAGTTGCTGCTTGCACTGTGCTGCTTTTCCTGAAGTGACGAGGAGGAAAGGAAAATAGAAAAAGAGGGAAAGTCATTTATATAGTGCAGAGAGGGAACACGCACCAGGAGGCCGTGGGACATCCTTGGGGCCATGGGCACAGAGCAGCCAGCTCTGCCATTCAGCACTGCTCACTGAGCTTGGATACAGCACATGCCATGGCTTTGTTTCTTCTGGGACCAAGACGTAGCAAACACACCGGCTGCTTTTGTTTAGCAGAGGCAGCACATGAGCACGGACCCAGGGGGGTGTCACGCTGTCAGCACTGCAACGCACAACAGTCGTGCAGCTCTCCCCATCTGCAGGTGATCGCTGTCCTTGGCTACCTACCATGCGTGTCTCAGGCCCGCAGGGCTGGCATCAGCCCTCAGCAAAGCAGAGGAGTGCAGTTGGAGCATCCCTGCTTCAAGATCCCTTGGGACAGAGAGGGTGAAAGGGCCTTGCGGAGGGGCTGCAGCAGCCCCCATCACAAAGCCCCTCTCCGACCTGCACTGGGAAGCATCGCACGCTGCCTGGTAAGTCCCCTAACTAACAACAGCTCCGTTTGGGTGTGAGATGCTGCTCGTGTCCCTTCTGCCCAACAACTATTTATCCCACAGGGCTGAAGAGTGATAATTAACACTTGTGCTGGAGGTGCACCGGGCTCAGCCAGGTTTTTCCCTGCAGTGGGAGGGTGCCAGGCTGGCCGTGTCCCCGTGGCACACCCGGGGTGCCCCTCGCCCTCACGAAGCGTGTTGTGCTGGGTGCCCCTCGCCGGATGTTTTGTGTCTGAGCTCCCCTGCTGGCGCTGCTATCAGCCAGGCACTGCTGCGCCGCGCAGGAAATGCCCGCGCTGTGGCTGAGACCAAAAAGCTTTCAAAATCCCCCGCAGGCTGCACGTGTGTGGGGCAGGAGGGGGAACGGGGTACAGGCAGGGCTAAAGATGTGCTCTGCTGCCTTCAGCTGCTTGGCAGGGGAGCAGCAGGGCAGATGCAGGCACTGAGGTGCCCAAACTTCTGCCCCCAGCATCTCCAAGTGAGGTCTCTGCACGTTCACAGGGGTCGTGAAGTCCCTCTGGTCTGCAGCTGCAACAGCTCATTACCTCCCTCTCCTCCTCCTCCTCGCTTGTCCCCTGTATTTTAGGCTCCCTTTGCACTGATGAAAATGCCCCCTTCTTCTTTCAGTTGGGAACAAAGGGTGCATTTTTAGTGCATTTTTTAGCCGGTGTGAGCCAGCCGGGGCTGCTTTGCGACAGCCTCCTTCAGCCTCTGCACTCCTCGTTCCCAAGGCAGTGACCTGGGAGCATCACCCCGCCACCGCCTCCTCGTCCTTCCCCTCGCCGCTGCCTTAGCTCTGCTTGGGCAACGTGCCCCAGCTCTCTGCCCCCAGGGTGATCTCCCACCCCCATTCCCCCTGCTTTGCCCTTCCTCCATTTCTCCTTTGTATTTTTGGAAGCAGTTTGTCAAAGAGACACACAGGAAGCTCTCACTTTGCTAAGCTGCCTCTTCAGACAGCTCCCAGCTGCTCGCGCTGAGGTCTGCGCCGTGATTTTTCTCCCTCCTGCTTGCACAAGGCTGGAGGAGAAAGCCAAAATCAACAGAGGGACACGGGCAGCGGGGAGACTCGGGCCGCGTAAAACCGGTTGCGTCCCTCAGCGCTGCTAAAGCAACCCCCGGTGCTCTCCGGAGGTTAGGGTTTGATGTACTCTTTCTAGGCTCAGCTGACCAGAGCGAAGGAAAACGCTGCTGCCTTGGAGCTGGATCACATCCGTTCCCAAGGCTACGGGCAATCCACCACCGCTCGTCACTTCTCGGCAGCCTCCTGGCTCCGATCAGGCCCGCTATCTATTTCTATTTCGTATCTGATCCATCCTCCCCCGGGGAAGGGCCGTATCCTGTCCCAGCAGGGGATGTTCTTGAGCTTTTATGTTTTTCCATCTCCGATCGCTCCAACCCGAAGCAGCTCGCATGCTCTCAATTGTGATCGCCGAAAGCCATGGAAACACAAACAAACAGCAGCAACTCGAGACAAGAGCAGGGTGAGGAACGGGCCGGGCCAGCGCCAGGACGCTGACTCCGCACCGTGCTCAGCAAACAGCACCTTCTGCTGGAACATCCCTGCCCCTCGTCCTCTTGTCTCAGTAGCTGCGCCTTTGATGGCTCTAAAATGCCAAGTCCTGCACACTGCTTCCATGCCCAACCTTCCACCCCGAGGACAAACCCAGCCGGCCTGGAAATTCTCATACAAACCACGGGGGACGCGACGTACATGAGCCGGGGGGGTGCTGGTGGCTTCCGTGGCCTGGAACATGGTCCCTTGCCCTCCTCCGTCCGCTTGATCCTGAGCTTGAAGCTTGTGGCCCGACGGTCCCTGGGGAGGTGGCTGAGTGGTGCAAGGTGGCCTCTTGCAACACCTGGAAAGGAAACGACAGCAGGATGAGGCCGGTTTCGTCACCCCAAACCCAGCGGCTGCTCGGCTCTGCAGGAGCTGGTGCCTGCTCAAAGCTTGCTGTGTGGGGTCGGGGCTGCCTCTGGGGTACGGGATTCCAGGGGCACCGCCGGCAGGAGGTGCAGGTCTGGGGTACGGCTGGGTTAGGAACCTGGCAGGCGATCTTGGGCGCTGAGCTGAGCCTGGCATGCAGCTCAGTACCTCTTGTCCCCTTTCCTGTGCAAAGATATGGGCTGGGATGGGAGAGGGAGACGTGGAAATGCGATATCTCCTGCAAACAGCCTCCAAACCACGCGTGGAAGGCAATTACCAGGCCATGGCCAAGCTGTTGGCAGCAAGGATAAGGGACGCAGCTTCCAGGCAGAGCTGCTGTCCTGCCCAGGTGGTGAAACTAGAGCCCAGCGTTTCACTGATGCAGCCACCAACAGACTGGCGACGCTAAAATCACAAAGACAGCGATTTTAGTCTAATTGTAACCCAGAAAACCTCGCTGAACAGAGATCACAGCTCAGCAGAGTGGGTGACGGGGACTTTGTCCTGTCGGGGTGCCCACATTGCCTTGAGGCTGAGAGCGGTTCCCTGGGAGGCTGTGGCCTCCAGGTGAGGTGCTGAATGTCCAGGAGCCTGAGTTCAACGCGTCTCACACCATTTTAATGCAGCACAGAACAAAACAAGACAAAAAAACCACCACCAACAACAACAAAAAGCCACCAGCATTGCAAACCAGCTCCTTTGCTACAAGATAAAAAGGCGCTGACATCCTCACGGGGGTTTCCCCATTGCACCTTAACTTCAAAACACCCAAAAAAGGCCAGGGTTGATGAGCCCTGCTCTGCACATGCGGAACAGGCGTGGGGCTGAGCACCACGAGGTGCAGAGGGAGGAGCAGAGCAGCAGACGCTGAACCCGTGGCCTTAACCCCCGGCCCCCCCATCTTGTCCTGGGTGCAAATGGGAGCAAAGGGGTGGCTCTGCAGGGACAGGGAGGTGCTGGGGGCTGGCAAGCCAGCACTCCCCCCTCCTGCTGATCTCCTGGTGATGTTTGTAAACATGCCTTGGGTTTTGGAGGGCTCTTTGGTCCCCAAAAAGTCCCAACACTCAGCAGCTGGTTTCGGGCATGAGCAGCGCCCAGCTGAGCACCCCAAATTAGCGGCTGCTGTCAGAGTTGAGCTTTGCTCCGGGTCCTGAGCAGCACGGAGGAGTGGGGCTCACCCTCGCAGGCCAAGGGGCTGGGCAGCCCCTGCTGCAAACGTTTCAGAGCTCCGGCTGAGAACACGACTCCGATTTTACCTAAATCATTTCCCGTCTCCTCTGCGGTTCGCTTGTTATTTCCTGCTCGTGAGCAGGGCGGGTGGCGGTGCACGCAGGCGGCCCATGCGCACCGTGGGCTGCGCAAACGGGGCTGGGGGTGCAGCCCGAACCCACGGCCCCTCTCTGCCCCCCGTGTCCCAGTGCAGCACCTTCCCTCTGACACCTCGGGGGCGTGCACGGTCCCTAAAGCACAGCACAGACCCCAAGGGGAGCCTGAGGAACCCAGAAAACCCACCCACGTGCCTCGAGCACAGATGCGCAACCCTTGCCCTTCTCACCTGCCTTTCACCCTCTCCCCTACAAACACATCACCCCCAGCTTCCCTTCCCCTCCCCTTCACAGCTCATCTTCCTCCCCTACCCAGCTGCCTCCCCCCCCAGTTCCTCCCCCCTCGCACCCCTCTCCCCCACACACAGACACTCCCTGGCTCCTTCCACTTCCCCTTTTTCCCTTCACCTCTTTCCCACATGCAGCCTCCCCCCAAACCCCAAACCCAAGCCCTGTTCCTTTCCACACCGTCGCAGTTAACCTGACCCGCGGTTTGATGCTCTCCCCCCAGACCCGCCCTCCATGCCCCCCATCCCGCTGCCCCCATCCCTCCTGCACTCATCCTGCTCCCAGCCCCATACCCGCGCTCTCCCAGGCTCTGTTCCGATCCCCGTGGCGTAGCAGCCCCGCGGACACGAGCAGAAGTTGCTAAACGTCCTTCCTGCAGGAGGCAGGAGTAGAAATCTCACAGGGGAAGGGTGTGCTGCAGCGATAAGGGAAACACATCGAGGTCGAGACCGCGGGAGGGATTCTCAGAGGCTCCCAGCTGCTGTCATCGCTGTTGCAGGGGGGTGTTGGTCTGTACGGGGGGGATCTGAGCCCCAGGCAGTAAACACACGCAGAGGAACCCCAGTGGCACAGGCTTTGCTTAAGGACATGTTGCCACGTAGGTGTTGGGGAGTCTTCACATTGCCAGGGCAAACCCCCAGGGCGCTGGAGGGGCTCACCGATTTGCTGAGGACCACAGGACAGCGTCTGTGGCAAGGCATGGAAGCCACGGCCAAGTCTGTGCTGAAGGCTGGCCATAGCTGCTAGCTCTGACTTCCCCAAACCTCTGTGCCCCAAGCCTCTTAGCCGCCTCCCCAGCCCAGGAAGAGCAGGACACGGTACTGACTTCTTATCATGAAGCCAGAGATTTCGGGCTCAGGATGGGATGAAAACACCTTCACCCTGCACGTGCTGCTCTTCCTGCGGCCGATGAGCCTCCAGACTGGGCTTGTGCCCTCTGCCCGGGGCATGGAGCAGCCTGCTGGCAGCGCTGGTGGCTGCAGTGTGGGGAGCACAGAGGGGTTTGGGTCTCACAGGGCTTTGGGTCTCACAGGGGTTTGGGTCTTGGGGGCACTGGAGCCAGCAGGATGCGCTCAGCGCCCAAGCTCTCAGCTCCACCTGCTCACCACTTGCTGCCAGCAGTGCCCAGCCTGGCTCCAGGGGCTTTCTTGGTGCTCTCAGCAAGCTGGTTTTTAGGTCAGGACCTCGGGGTTGGCGCTTGTCTGGTATCTGCAGGGGACGTGTGCCTGCCGCCGTGTGAAAACAGCCGGAGAAGCGCCGCAGCTCTGCCTTTTGGCACTGACCAAGGAGCGATTTGGGTTGAGGAAGGCAGTGCTCAGCCCAGAAGCTGCCTGCTCACAGCAGCGTTTGTCCTGCAGCCTCTCCCATCCCTGCTCACCTTCCTGCCTGGCCCCCAGGGACAGACGTTAAGGACGGGGAAGCGTTTGGAATGGCCCCTCCAGGAAATTCCCCAACCGACTGGAGGATAGCATCCTCCTCCCGACCACAACCTGCCTCCAAAGTAGCCAGGCCAGGCGTGGGGTTTTTCCCCACTTCTCCTAAACCAGCAGGGCCGCCCAGGCTGCCCTTGGTGCCTCGCCATCCAGGTCCCACTGGGCCCCCGGCGCGGAGCAGCCCGTTGCTGGCTGCACGCCTCTCCGAGAGCCGATGGGTTTCCGCTACAGGAAAGTAATGTGACTGCAGAGGGCGAGAGGCCCCTCTCCACCATATGGTTCCCATTAGCAGCCCTGTGAAGTGAATGTTTACTGCTGGGATCGCTGGGCCACGGCAAGAGGCTTTCCCAAAGACCAAACGCAGCAGGGGGGATCCGGGCCCCTTCCTTCCCCGGGTCCCAGGAGGATGCCGAGAGTCCCCGGCAGCACGGCAAGGCACGGGCAGGGGCTCAACACCTCGGAGAGGCTGTCAAGCCTCTCCCCCATGAAAATGAACACAACCGATGTCCCCATGATCTTGTGCAGGATCAGTGCAGCTTACACACGCAGGCCAGCCACTGACCAGCTCAGCGCCTGGCTTTGTGGCGAAGCTGCAGGGAAGGAGCTGGAGGAGGCCAACCCCAAGCCTGGGGGTCACCAACTCGCTGCACAGCTGGGCCCTGTTTCTGCAGCCCTGGGGCATCACAGCCAAACTACATCATGAAGCAAAGCATAGTGCAGAGTCAGCATCAAACAGGCCAGCACCCGACCAGGGGGCTCAGGACCCCTGGTGCTGCTTCAGCTTTTCGAGTATGGAAAGAGAGCGAGCTGCATTTGTGGGGGGACGGTGGAGTGAGCCCGGTGGTCTTGACTCCAACCTTGGCCATGGGAGACTTCAAGTCAGCTTCAGATCTTGGCTCCTTGTGTTGCTTCAGGCCAACCACTTGACCTCACCAGTACCAGCTTCAGGGTGCTTTGGCTCAGGACAAAGCACTCCGGGGAGGACCAACAGGGCCACTGGTGCAGAAGCCCCTGCCCTGCTCAGCCCCGCCACCCCGAGCTGCTCCTGCCCGCACCCCATGGCCCCGCAATACCTTCCAGCAGCCTGCCCCGCTAATCCCCTTTCCATCCACGTCCCGTGCCCGGGCTGCCTCCTGAAAGGCTGCCAGTGGGCAGGAAATCTGCAGCCGAAATGCTGAGGGATGCTGACAAGGAATACTTGTGGGGATGAACAGGGCTGCCTTTGTCAGGGCACCGACGGGGGGATCCGCGCACGCGAGGAGTGAGCCCAAGGGCAGCACCTGCCCATCCTTTCTTCTCTCCCACCTTCAGCCCTGCCCGGCTTTGCCTCCCGGAGGAGGTCACAGCCCTGGAAGGACCGGGGCGAGGCAATCTGGGCTGGTCCAGCCCCTGCCTTGCTTGGAGGGGGCGGCTGAGGCAGGAGGATGCTGCTGGGATCCATCTGTTTTCCAGGAGTGGAAACTGAAGCACAGAGCAGCCCGTTCCTTGGCCCGTGGCCACGTTTTATGGCATCCCTGAAAGATTAAGGTCTGAAGGGAGTCTCGGTGTCCTGGGATCTCCTGTCTTGCCAGGAGTCAAGATTCAGCGGACAAATGCAGCAGGAAGCCTGCTGGGAGGCTGGATGAGCCTCTTTTCCAAGCAGAGACGAACCTTTCTCATTAATGACAGAGCAAGCAGCAATGGCCAAAACTGCAGGCTGCGAGGTTCGGATTGGACATTAGGCAAAAACGCTTCACAGAAAGACCTGGAAGCTCTGCAGCATGGTACTGATTAAGTGCAATCTAAACCTGGTGCAAAGAGGCATGGGAGGCAAACAGCGGGCCGTGCTCCCTCCCTCCCCTCCTCGTTTTACCATAATCCATTCTACAACCTTGTCATGTTCCAGCTGGAATCCTCACCTGCTGGATTCCTGCCTAAATGTTTATCCGTTTACTGGCATTATGCCCACAGTTTGCCCACCCTAATGTTTGCCTCCCCAAAGCCTTTGTAAAGGCTGTGCCTATCGGCCTCCTCTTTCACCAGGAGAAGCCAACCCCTTTTACTCTGCTCTCCAGTCCTCCAGCTGCTTTGGTGGCTTGCTGCAGGCGGGTGGATGCCCTGCACTAGAGGAAATCTCAGACCTCTTGTTAGGAATACTTCTCTGGCACCCCAGAAAACACCTGGCTTGATGTTTTCTTCTCTCACCTCTGCCAGTAATCCTAGGTGCTCATTGTTCTCCAGTGCCCTCCCCTTGCTGAGGTCCCCCCGCCTACAGCAGCTTCTTGTTGCAGCTCACCAAGCACCTGCCTTGGCTCAGCTCCACTTGAGCCATTTCTAGGAAGCTGGCTCACCTTCCTCTCTGCTGATCTGCTTTTTCTCACCATAGGCAGATCTCTTGCGTCCTGCCAGCATTGCTCCATCTCACCTGGGCACTAAAGGGACTGCTAACATGTTCAGTCTCCAGACCTCTCCTTGCAGCAGGATCCAAGTGTCCTCTTTCCATTTTGCTGGCTCTTCTTTATCCTCTTTCCTATTTCCACCTGAAGTCCCTGGGGAAGTGTACCAAGGGCTTTCCTGAAATGTGGCCCCATTAGGCCATGTGGTTTTGGAAGCTGGTTATCACATCCAAGGAAGACACCGTGATAACTCGACATGATCTGTGTTGAAACCACGCTGCATTTATTCTGCTTCCCAACCTTTAATTCCTCTTCCAAAAACCTATCCTAGAAACCCATTTTTATTGTATTCCAACCAGTGGACTTGTAAGTAATTCCCCCTTCTGTAATTCCCCCTTTCCCCAAACATAACCTGTAAGTGTTACGTTGGCTGATCTCCCTTGGAATATCACTGGTAAAACACCAGACTTTGGACTTGCACTTCCTACGTTAGCCCATATCTTGAACAAAACTCAGGGAGCCCCATCAGCCTGGGAGCTGGTGCTGTTTCACCACCTGCAGCAAGAGCAGGGGTGATTTCTGCTCCCCAAGCCCCAAACCCAGCACAACCTCTTCCCACGGTCCTTCCAAACCAGCCCTGAGCGCTGCTGTGGGCTCCCACACTTGCTGCCCAACATACGGATTGCATCCAAAAACTCAAGCCACCAAAAATGGCACTCACATGTCAAATTTCAAAAAAAAAAAAAAAGCTCTTTCTTGCTGAGCTGACCCGTCTGTTCTCCGTTCAGCCTTCACCTCTGAGCTCTCTGGTAGGATTCAGGATGCCATACAGCCCGGCGAGGGCTGGGGCTCTGCAAAGCAATGGGATCGCAGCGGAGCGAAGAAAGAGCGCGCTGGGCAAAGCGAGCCCTGGAGAGGCTGTGCCAGGGCACATCAGGGCTTGCCGAGGCTCTTGTGTCTGAAAACCCTTGAGCCGGCCATACGGAGAGGGTTATGGGCACACCAGAGGAGTGAAAAATGCATCTAAATTGTGTTTAGTGGTGTTTGCAATAATCCCTTCACCCAGCTTTAGTGGTTTCCGTCCCAGCGCTGTGCTAGCAGCTAGGTAAGCTCTGCAACACCCCCAGACGGCAGATAGAAGTGGCTTAGCTGGAAAGTGAAAGGCAGACACCTCTGGGAACATGGCAGCTGCCTGACAATGGGCACCACTCTGAAAGCTGGGGATGGGCAACAAGGAGAGGAAAAAAACCACCACAGCTGGGCCTGAAGGGGGTATCTGGAGGCTCGCAGAGCTGACACACCGAAGGAAACCAGAAGTGGAACTCCCTTCCCTAGCGAGAAGTCTCGTGGGACTTTTGTTCCCTAAAAAAGGTCAGCAGTCTTGTTTTGAGCCTGGTGACAACGAAGATGCATCCCGTCACATCGCACCCTGTGCTGCGCTGGCCCACCGGGGTCCCTGCAGACCCTCCCTTCCTAACGGGGATTTGGTTCTCGTGGGGCTCCCATTGAGGAAGGACGTTAACGCGGGGGCAGTTTCAGGCTATGCTCGATCAGTTACCCTGCAATTATTATTTTTAATCTGCATTAATAATGCTGCAGACGTGCTCTTCCTGGCCTTAAATACGTGGCAGCTCAGCTGGGGCACCAGATGTCTTCCCTGGGAGAGCCCCGGCGCGATGTCTTCGGTGGACAAAGCCCAGCTCCCAAGGCATGACCCAGGCTGCCGGATTAGTCTGCGTTTCCAGAACTGCTGCCCACCCCACCAACAGAAACCGGTGGAAAATTGATCAAAAATGTGACCTGCGAGGTAGGTTATCTGCTCTCAAGTGACCCAAGGGGATTGCAGAGATAAAGCCGGTGGTTACGGTGCAGGACTGCGACCTGGGAGACCTGCGGTTGCTCCCAGCTCTGCTGCTAATTTCGGGGTGATGCTGGGCACATCACTGCATTTTTTTTCTGTTCCCTTTCCCTCCCCAGGCTGAAAACAGAGCTGATCTCCTTTGTGAAGCCCTGGGAGATCCCTGGCTGTTCGGGGCTGTGTCAGAGCTCGGAGTATTTGTGTTGTAATTAAATCTCACAGTCATGCAACAGCCTCCCCGGGGAAGCGATGAAAGACCTGTCGCTGGAAAGGTTCAGAGCCGGGCAGGTTGGGGCGCTGGGAGACACATCACCAGGAATTAGCAGGCATCAGCTGAGGGGGATAAGGGACTTGGGATCTAACAGGTTCCCTTCCATATCTGCTCCTTCCGATCGGCTTAATAAAATGGATCTGTCCAGCCCCCCTCCAGCACGTACCGCAGCGCACAACAAAGAGGGAGCTCAGCTCAGCGCGGGGACGCGAGCCCCGAAACGCTGCACCCCCAGACCCCGCTGCAGCCGTGCCGGCAACCCCAAGCCCCCGCTCACCCCACAAAGCACCGGGTGCGGGTCCTGCACACACCCCCTCCACCCCCCCAGCCCAGGCAGGGTCCGGGGTGCTCGCCCCCTGCCCCTCCCCAGCAGCATCGCCCCCCAAAAGGTGCCTGGAGATCCGGCAGCATCCCCTTTTCCCTGCCTGCCCTGGGGGAGAAGAGCCCCCCTTGTGCTTCCCCCACCCCAAATCTGCTTCCCGCGACCCCCCCTGGCCGAGCCTCCTCCCAAAGCTAAAGTTCCCGGCACATCTCCTGCCTGGGGGTCCGACCTCTGGGGGCGGGGGGGG